>NC_048907.1:7666648-7870790 GCF_011077185.1 Oxyura jamaicensis
CCCCTCAGCCCCCTCAGTCCCCTCAGCCCCCTCAGCCCCCCCTGGTTCTCGTCACGAAGGGCCGCAGTGAGAGCTGTGGTGAGGGGCCTGGGCGCAGCCCCGGTGCCCGTAGATGACAGCAGCCCCCGGGGACTCGTGCCCAGCACCCCTCAGCAACCCAGGGCCCCACGCAGCTCGAGGGACGCCGCGAGCAGAAGCGGAGGCTCGCACCCTGTGCGGCACCCCAACGCCAGGACCTTGCCTGACACCGCCTCGCGGGTCCCTGAGCAAGGTTTAAGACACGATGTATGGGGCGGTGTATGCCTTACGTACATAAATGTGCCTCCCGCACTGCATGAGAGGGGCTTGTGCTCAGCACGTCGCTGCTTTTCCACGACTGAGCAGCAATAACTCCAGGATGTGTCCCCTCAGGCGACGTGCGCCACACCACCGGCATTATTTGCCGCTAGCGCAGCAGAACTGGGCGGTCAGGATCAGGCCCCCTCCCAGGTCCGTGCTTCTTCCAGCAGCAAGCGGCCGGCAGAGGTCTCGGCTCGGGCGGCACCTCTACCTCTACCCCTGCACGAGTGAAGTTTCCGCTGTTTGCATTGCAGCCTGGTACGCAATGTTTATCTCCAGCTTCCTACCGGATCCTTTCTGAGGATCAGCAAACCAACAAAACAAAACAGCTTTTTTTCTGTTTCAGGGCTACAATGAACTTGTCGTAGGGTTGCACGCACAAGAAATAGGTTGTGTCCAAGCGGCTGAATGTAACGACAAGGAGCCTCTGCCCCTAAAGCTGCGCCCTGTGGCTTAAGCACTGCTGTGGAAGGGTGACTGAGGTGGAAGGCAGAGCTGTCGTGCAAGGGACACAGCCCTCCAGTTGTACAGCTTTTAAACCAAGCCTATCCTCACTGCACTTGTCATACCCGGGTGCTGTTTACAACTGAATTCTTTTTCACACCCTAACATTTCCTACCCAAAATTGGCACCCCCCCAACCCTCCTGTGGTTTCCCAGTGAGAAGGGCAGGTTAAAGCCCAAGCTGCTACGACAGCTGCTCAGAGGGGTGGGCTAAAGAAAACCCCACCCGATGTTCACCACCCTCTGTCCTTCCTAGCGCCCCGTAACTCCTGTTTGCCCCCCATCTACCTGCTCTCTGCCTCTGAAACGCTCCTGGGCTTGTGAACATCTGCTTGCTGCTCAAGCCCTGTGCACGCACTGCTGCAGTTCCCTGGGGACAGCCACCCCAGCGAGCTCCTCCCCAGCAGAGCAGCAGCCGAGGTGCCCAGCTGGTGGGACCGAGGGGGAAGCGATGCGGGAGCAGCTGCAGCCCTCAGAGCTGCTGGGGAGCGAAGGCACGCCGTGCGTCAGAGAGGTGTGCGGTGCTTCCTCTTGCATGCTGCCCCGCGACTACAACACGGTATGACTCAATCCTTATCTCTCACAGAAGTTGTGACAAGAAGTTGTTGTTCTCTTTTGCAGATGGGAAATGCGGCTGGGAGCTGGAAATAAAGTCAGACAATGAGTCAACGAGAATTTAAGACTTCAGGACTTCCTGCCTCCACACAGCCCAGGTGATCAGGGTGCTTGCTCAAGGCATCTTTCCCCTCGTCAAAGCGTAGCTAACCAGCTATGGACCGGCCCCACAGCTCTTCGGGGGGCTTAACCCACTGGCCTCCACACACTCGGCACTCAGAAACGGGATGGATTGAATCTCCGCCTGCCCACTTGGGGTCAGTAACGTCAGACTGGAGAAATCCAAGCTCATTTCCTAAGAGGTGTTATGAAAAGCACCATGCTAAGTTTTTGTCAAAGAACAGATGGGAAGCTACAAGACTTGTAAGGCATGTTTAGAGCCTACCTGTGCACTTTTGAGAGTGACTTGAAACTGCAGGGTGATGAGAATGACTGAATTGCAGCGTGTCCTCTGCGCTGTGCCACAGGGACATCACGCAAGGAGACGTGGCTCTTTCTTCAGATGGACACAGAAGGAAAATTCGGGCAGAGCCTCACGCCTGAAGGCTTCCATTAGCTTAGGGCAGCAGCAGCACACTTCAACACGTGGCTCCCCCATGCAAGGTCCAACTTCACGCCCGGTGGAAGGACCTGGAGCACATGGAGCCAAGGACTTCCAGCACCGGGTGGGGGACATGGCTTGGTGATGCTGGATGAAGGAACCACGCGGCCGGTTCTGCAGATGGTTCTGTTAGAAGGAAGGAGAATCAGTCAAGGAATAGATATGACGCTTATCAACTGACCTTGCTGAAATGAACCAAGCAAGTACGTGAACTGCATTACTCATTGCCAACTACACATGACTTGAGTGCTTATTGCTGTGCCTCATTCTGACAAAGGGTGACGGCATCCCATCGCCTCGGGTTTTGATTGCAAACGAATATTGCGGGTAATGGAGAGCAAACGGGACAAATGCCATCTAGGAGGTTTCACTGTCATTCTTTGGTCACCGTTGTGTATAACACCCCAGCCCAGCTGACATTACAAACCTGATAAAGAAGGAATATCAGTGTCTGCTACTAATTTTCCTACTCTGCCTCGTTATAAACAGCCTCCTAACCCAGGGTCAAACCGCCAGGGTACGCGCACCTGGATGGCACACGTAGCTGTGCAGAGAGCTTCAGAGGTAACTGGCCGCAGCGAAAACCACGTGGAATGCACAGAAAAGGACAGAGGCAGGCTGCTTGCCGCTGCGGTGCAGATACGGCCCAGGACGCTGTGTGGTGGTCAGGGGTCCCCTCTGCGGGGCGTGCTTAGGTGTTGGACACAGCAACAGCAGCTTGGAAACAGGTGGGGTGTATTGAACTTATAAGGGAGGGCAGACATGGATGGGGTTACTTAGAGGGTTTTACACCAAAGCGAGCAGCCGCTTTTCGCAGAGACAAAGACTGGGAGTTGGGCAAGGAGGAGCCATGTTCTGAAGCAGACTGCCACACGTAGACGAGCCCACACTGGGGTAAAAGAGATGAGTTCTGGTACTACCACTGCAACCTGGACTCCCCTTCACGAAGATCATCTTTTTTTTTCTATTCTTTCACACCAAAATTCAGTCTCCGTAGAGACTGTCAAAAATTGCCAATGCCGACTATATTTCAAGTCGTCATGGCGGGGTATTGGGAAAAGTTTTCAATTAGCAATAATCGCGCCTCGGATTAACCTCATTGGCTACGATACTGCCACTGCGCAAAGCTAACCTCCCACTGCCGCCACCGCCACCCCTCGCCCGGGGGCCGCCTCCTAGGTCACGGCGAGCCCCCCGCCGCCGCTCCCCCCCACCCGTCTCGGTGCCCCCCGCTTTCCCCGCGCTCTCCGGTGCTCTTCGATCCCCCCCCCCCGGGTGGGGGGCTCCCCGTTTTCACCCCCGTACCGAGCGGCGGGGCGGCCGCGGGGCTTGCTGGGAAGGGCTATGCAAATGTATGTGACGTCACTTGGCGCGCCCCGCCTTGGCGCGGGATCCCCTGCCCCGTGGGGGTGGAGGCACGGCGGGGACGGAGGCTGAATGGGGATGGAGGCAGGGAGGGGGTGGAGGCTGACTAGGGATGGAGGCAGGGAGGGAGTGGAGGCTGAATGGGATAGAGGCTGAACAGAGATGGAAGCCGAATGGTGATGGAGGCAGCGGAGGCTGAGTGAGGATAGAGGCTGAACGAACGTAGAAGCTAACTAGTGACAGAGATTAAATAGGGAACGGAGGCTGGAGACTCCCCTAATTTTTTCCTTTCTATTTTTTAACCGGCTCACAGCAGCCTCCGGAGAGGCCCTCAAAAATTGCCAATGCCGACTGTATTTCAAGTCGTCATGGCGGGGTATTGGGAAAAGTTTTCAATCAGCAATAATCGCGCCTCGGATTAACCTCATTGGCTACGATACTGCCACTGCGCAAAGCTGCCACCCTCCGCCCCCCGCAGCCTCCACCCCGCCGCCGCCCCCCCGCCTAGCTCAGAGCGCGCCCCCGCCGCCCCCCCCCGCGCGTCCCCGCCGCGTGCGCCCCCTGCCCCGCCGCGCCCGCGCCCCGGGCCCCCGCTGGGGGGACCGGGAGGGACACGGGGCGGGAGGGAGGCTGGAGGGGACGGGAGGCCCGCGGGGGGTGCCGGGAGGGCGGTATGGTAATGAGGGGGGACTCGCCCCTTTCCTGGGCAGAAAGGAAGAAAATCCGCCGCGTTTTGCCAAAACCCACCGGTTTCCCCTCAAGGGGAGGCTCCTTGCAGAGGACCACACACGAGACCAAGCGTGCGGTTACCCAACGCATTCAGTGCCTGGCTGCCCTTCCTCAGCACCAAGGAACTGGGGGACTCCGTGCCCCTCGTGCTCCCGTCCTCACCTCGGCTCCGCAGGCCAGCGGCAGCCTGCCCAGGCACGGCACCGCACGGCACAGCGGCTGGCCAAACCCAACGCCAGCAAAAAAGCGGCGCGACCACCACATGGAGTAAGCCCCTCGGCAGTGAAAAGTCAACTGTTGAAGGGGAACAGGGCTCAGGCTGTGCTCCGGGAGAGGTGCAAGCGGCTGAAATAAAATGTAACTGCCCCTCACGTCACATCCACACCTCTGGAAGGTGTACAGAGACCGCTTGTCACATGCTGACCTCTGGGGTTTGGTCTGCCCACATCAATCCAATGTGCTGGACCAGACTGGCATTGTCTGTCCACCCTTGGTGCCATGGTCCATTTCCACGATTTCACCCACACTTTTCTGCTGTCGTTCCAACCATAACCATCAGGCCCACCAGCCTGGCTCACCTTGACTGGGGCTGAGTGGAGGCACCCAGGGCACAAGGACAGGGCTGACATATCAGCCCCACGTCCCCCCACACTCCCACCAGGCACACCTCCCCAGCGAGGCGTCCGAAACCTCCCCAGGCAGATTTGTCTTCCATTATTTGTTCAGCCACGTTCTGAGGCTAAAACCTGCCACGTTAGCAGCGGTGAAAGGAGAATGCAGGCTTTCATAAGGACACGGACCTACCAAACCTTACCTACTACTTACATTTGTATCAAATCTGATTTTATTCTCCTATGCTTCCCCGAGGGCAGCACGCAGCGTTTGCCAACGCACAACTTTCAGGAAGGTGGCTGATTTTTTCCCTTGAAGCATGGGAGTTGTAGTGTTTGCTCGGGCTTGGCCTCCGTGCGAACTACATTTCCCAGCAAACTCCTCTTCCGCAGGCGTCCGGAGGTCAGTCGGGCAGTGCTATGACAGGTAACTTTGGCGTTATTTACCGTAACGTGTTCATTTCCCTGGCTGTGCGCCCCGTGCCCAGCACCCCCTCCCCGCACCGTGTCATTGTCACAGCAGAACAGGCTCGGGGGGCGCGGCTCTGGATTTCTGGCCTGTAGAAAGCTCTGTCCTCTGCCTACACTGTCTGCTCTCCTCCTGCGGAGCTTTTGGATGCGTGTTAGAAAACAAACCCTAGCCTTGGACCTTGGTAGGTACGTGTAGGGAGCTTTTATGTAAGTGTGGTTGGGTTTTGGTGTGCATTGTTTGTGTTTTTTTTTGTGTGTGTTTTTTAAATCTGAGCACTTTGATATTGACAGCAGCCTTGCATTTCACAGGAAGCGTTCAGCCCTTTGCACGTTTCTCTCTTTCACTGACTTACTGTCGTGCTTCAGAGCCTCCCTCAAATGTACGTGCTGTTTCTGCTGCTGGGCCCACCGCTGCCTTCTCTCTCCTGTGGGTCAGCCTATATCATACCTCCATTTCATTCCCCCTCAAAACACTTCCTTCTGAGAGATCTTTTGACGGTAAGGGGCAGGGATGGAGAATTTTAATCAGTTAAAGCAATGTAATCAGCATCAAACTGGCTGAGCAGCCTTCTGGGAGCATCACAGCAGGACTTATTCTCAAAGCAAGTTACAGTTTATTGGGAAACTTTGCCCCTTCTAATTAATATGGAAAATTAAACCTGTTCAGAAGGAAGGTGCCCGACACCATCCTTGCTGAACAACAAAACAAGGTAAAAATCATCATGAACGTAATCCTCTGCTTCGATATAAAAGCGTTCAGTGCTATAGGGGAAGGCTTTCCAGAATAAGCCTGCACGTGGTGTTTAGATTCTGCAGAGAATCTGTCAGTCCTGGAAAACACCGAGGCGGGTGCTGTGTCGGCACGTTGGTGATTTTAGTCTAATTTACTGGGGTATGGTGCCACGGCCCTGAGTCCAGGCAGCCCTCCCTGTAATTCAACCGATAATTAAGTGCTGGAGGTTAACTGAGACAAATCTACTGTTTGCCACTAGCATCTAGTATCAAAATACAGCTGAACATCCAGACTGTCAGTGTATTCAGATATCGCTCTGCTTACTGTAAGAACGGGTACTCGTGGGAGACTGGGGACATGAGGCAAAGCAACACAGATGCAGCAGGAGTCTAAAATGCAGCCAGGCCCTGAAGCTCAGGTCCCTGGAAGGAGCGAGCTGCTGCCTCCCAGACAAACAAGCTCACCACGCGAAGAACTTTCTCAGAGCTGCCACAGGTCTCACAGGCAAGTTCCTGGTAGGCAGCCTTTAAGGGACTGTCCCCACACTGCAACAGCTCAGCTGCGAGGTGCTCGGTGCCCTCCTCAAACTACCTTTAACACCCTCACACCTCCAGCACCCCTCTGCTACCCTCTGTGAGAGGGACATGCAAACGCTGTCCTCGCGCAGCGGGGTTTAGTTAACAGCTCCAAAGTAATTCTGATTTTGTTAGAAAAAAGAGCAAAGAAAACTTACCAGCGACAGTTTCCAGAGAATCCCAAGATGATAGAAGCAACAATATGCTCTTTGCTTTCTTTTACCTGCTGTGTGTTCTGTTCTTGGCTTTTAGCTCAGCATGTTTTCTGCCAGGAGGTTGTCAGGGGGTTGCAGAGCCATCAGACTCCATCACCTCAGACACCACTCCGTGTCCAGGACCTCTCCAAACTTGGCTTTCGTGCCAGCCTGTCTTCCCCCAGATCCTGTGGAAGTAGAGGAGCTGCAGCGTTTTGTTTCCAACTCCAAGAAGCTCTTTGTAATGACCGGGGCTGGAATCTCGACTGAATCGGGGATCCCAGATTACCGCTCCGAAGGAGTGGGGCTCTACGCCAGGACAGACAGGCGGCCCATCCAGCACGCCGAGTTTGTTCGTAGCGCCAGCGCCCGGCAGCGCTACTGGGCAAGGAACTTCGTGGGCTGGCCTCAGTTCTCCTCCCACCAGCCCAACACAGCGCACCTGGTACTGAGAGACTGGGAGAAACTGGGAAGGCTTCACTGGCTGGTGACCCAGAACGTGGACGCCCTTCACACCAAAGCTGGGAGCCAGCGCCTGACAGAACTGCACGGGTGCACACACAGGTACCCCGCGGGGAGAGGAGGATGGCTCATGCTCTCGTGTCTCGTTTGGGGTGACCAACATGTAAGTGCAGTGGTAGCTGCTGAAAAAGGAGGCAAAATGTAAATGCACTATGTTAGGGGAGATGGCGTGCTCAAAGGTGGTTTTGTACCGGGGTGAAGAGGATCATGCACCGGCGCTGCTCACAGAGCAGTGTTTAAGAAACAAACACCACCCCATTTTTGGAGTGCTTTTTGGATCAGACTTAGAACCTACATCAGTCAGAACCTCCCATTTCCTTGCTGCAGTAAATGTGCTCTTAGTGAAGACAGGGGGATCCTGAGGATGCAAAGGGTGACCAGGCCTAAGCAGAGATGGTAGTGCTAGAAATGCGCGGGCTGGGCGTACTGGAGAGGAGCCATCACAGTCTGCCTGTGATCACCCAAAACTTCCTGATGAAAAAGCCCTAACTGTGAAGTGGGATGCACAGTAGGGTTCAAAGTGCTTAGTCTAGAGCATCCCTGCAAAGCAACAACTGGAGGCAGAAAGACAGCTCAGTGACATGCACTACTTGGTAAATAAATGGGGGCGATGACAACAGACTTCCCAGGACTTCTAACAAAAGTTCCTTAGAACGTTCCTTAGAAGCTCCCATCTCCATTACAACTTTGCTCTGCATTTCAGGGTTTTTTGTCTGGGCTGTGGAGATCAGACCTCGCGCTCTGAGCTTCAGGAGCATTTTGAAGCTCTGAATCCTACCTGGAAGGCTGAAGCACTCGGTGTGGCTCCGGATGGGGACGTCTTCCTGACGGATGAGCAGGTGCGCAATTTCCAAGTTCCAGCTTGCAGTAAATGTGGTGGCATCCTGAAGCCTGACGTGACATTCTTTGGAGACACGGTGAGCCGGGAAAAGGTGGATTTTGTGCACCAACGCCTGGCAGAGTCAGACTCCATGCTGGTGGCAGGATCCTCTATGCAGGTAAGGTCTTCCTCTCCCACTGCATTCCTGTTTCTGTGCTACTGTGCTGGCAACAGTCCTTGGTCCTACAAATTAGGACTGCTGTTTGCAGTCACCACAGCTACTTCGGAGCTTATTGGTAATTTATTTTTATTGTTGTTGGGATTTAGCTCTTCAGTTGTCCTGTTTGGGCGTCCCTGTAACTCCACGACCAGTCTCTGTCATGCTGCTGTAAATAAGCCCATTCACACTTCAGACCTCACTCTCCTGCCTCCTCCATCACTGCGTTGTAGGCTTGCAGTTGCCCGTAAAGCCAGGACACCTGACACAATTCAATTCTGTAAACATCACCACCCCACTTTTTTGTTCCTTGATTTTTTATAGCCATTGTCAGCTTTCTAGGCCTCATGGAAAGCTGTCTGCAGTACCAGATTTCAGGATTTGTAAGTCCTCATTAAGCTTCTGAAGAAGAAAACAGAAGCCTCTGCTTGCTGCTTGGCACTGTCCTTTGTATCACACCATTTTCTCCATGACCATATCTTATCTGTAAGATAGGTGGTCTAGAAAACCCTGTTGTTTAACCCGTGGAAGCTTTTGAAATAGACTTTGTGTAAGAGATTTTCCAGGAACAGTTTCTGTTACATTAAAGAAAACTACTCTAATGCTTTCCAGAAAGGCATAAAGTGAAGGCTTGGCTCATTGCAATTCACTTCAGGATACTGGAGACAAATTCCTTGAGCTTGCACTTCTTAAGCTCATAATCCTTTGCACAGGAATGATTGAAATGCCTTACGTTCATTCTTGTAGTACCTAAGCTGGGCCATGTGAGAACCATCAAAGCAGAAGCATTTAAGTACCTATGATAGTTAATAAAAACTGCTGCAGAGATTTACTAAGAGACAAGGACTTTTCCCTTCAATGTATATATTTTCTACAAAAATGGAAACCCTTCACTGATGAGAGGTCAAAAGCTGTTCTCTTCTGTGCACTCCTGAATGGAGAAACCTCCTACTTAAGTGCAGTTGCATAAAACTGCATATATACAGCCCCATTTTCCTGCCAACAGCAACTCCTTTACTTTCTTCAGTCCTTTCTGTAGCTCTCCTTTGCCTGTGCTGCCAATAATTCTGTCTGCTGGTGTTCCTGCAGGTATACTCTGGTTACAGGTTTGCTCTTGCTGCCCGGGAGAAGCAGCTGCCCATTGCAGTCCTTAACATTGGGCCCACAAGGTTAGACCACTTTGCATCCTTAAAACTGAATTCCCGCTGTGGAGAGCTGCTGCCTCTGATTGTTGCACACTGACCCAGCAAGCTGAGCATCAGTAGCTATCAGGAGTAAAAATATTTCTCCAAGGTGAGTGCCTTCCCTGGTCAGTCACCTTAAAGGGTAAGAAGATGGATTTAGATATCCATTAAATGCTGTGACTGAGATGTACTGACTAAAAAGATGTTCCCACAATGTTCCCATCAAAAATACATTCCCATCAAAGCCTGGCTGCAAATTTTCATCTGCACCTGGTGTGCTCTGATGGGCCATGCTGCTGCTTCCCATGATCATACACAGAAAGCATACACGGTGCTCCCAGAAAATTAGGCAAAGGAAACTAGAAAACCTGGCAATGTTGACCTCCAGTCCAGTTGTCACAAACAGAAAACTACAGGGGGTCAGGGGATCACATGCAGATTCAGAGAATGTGACCAGTGCTGCTACCTTTGCACACAATTTTCTTTGTAACAAACCAATGCACGAACATTTCTCAAGTCACTGTACTCTTACTGACAATTGGAAAGCTATGCCTGGTTGAATTGATCCAGCTGATCAAAACACTGCTCTTTTGAAATGCGGATAATGTAAATGTTCAATTCCATCGATAAAGCAGCTTCTTACCTCCACTCCTACAGGACTTACCATCTCAAAAGTGGAAAACGTCAATCTGAGGGGCATCTGAGATCCTTATGTGTGGCCCCTGGTGACACCAGGAGAGGGCAGCAAGGCTCGCACTTGTCGACCTGACCAGTTTGTTCTCTGCATTGACACCAGCTCCACTTAACCAGGAAGGAGACGGATGATGAAAAAATGTCTTTTCTGCCTTACTTTGTTGTTGTTAACAGTGCCTTCTCTTTGCATTCACTGGGACAGGATGGGACTGGGACAGGATAATTAGACACGTGAGAGCAAAACAGAGAACAAACACTTTTAAACACTTTTTTTTTTTTTTTTTTTTAATAGTTGTCCCCAGAGAAGAATGAGGGGCAGGGACTTTGACCAAGTAACTTGAGGTAGAATGGCAGAAGAGAGCAATATGGAACACCACAGTATGAGCTGGAGGATCTGTTGTCATTAGTGGGAAAATGTGGGGCGTGCCAAGAGGGTGAGGAGGCAAGAGGATTTGCAGTTGCCATTTAAAAAAAATGGCTAAAAAGAGAAGCTGAAAAAAAAATACTGCTCTTGTAAGAAATTATTTGAAAGCACACACTACAAGCTTGATGTCTTCAAGCAAAGAGGGGAAGTCAGCACTTCTCTCAGGTGTCAGTCGACCAGCTGAACTGCTTACTATCTGCACGCTTTAAAAATGGAATGTTGTTGAGATGCCAGAGGATTTACTTTAAGCTAATATCTGACCAGAGCTGCTTACAGCGTGGCTGCTACCTTTTCTAGAATGCATTTTTTAAAGATGTTATTTAATTAATGAATAACTAAGTAGCGAATTAAAATTGTTTACATGACTGATACTATTTGCATTGCAATTTCCTCTTCCTCCTGTGATTTATTTAAGTACAGTCTCAATAGCCAGTTTAGATTCATTTTTTCCATTGCAAAAATGCAGCATGTAATTACTAACAGTTGATGAATTGAGAGAGAGGCAATTAAATCTGCACAATAGGTTTCCCTCAGGACTGAGCTCAAGCTATTCACAGATGTGATTTTGCACACTCCTAACAGATCTGTCACTACTGGGTAACCATGTTTTGGTGATCCTTAGGGTGGTAGCTTAAGACAAATTATACGATAACGTGGAGAACCTTGCCCAGACTGGAACGTTACATTTTTAACCCAACCTTCCATATGAATCTACCACTCCCCTCACGGCTATGAGGGAGTGTAATTGTTCGAAATGCCCCAATCCTAGTCCTCACATAACATGTCCTATAATAATGATTTTGACAAGATTTTTTTTTGAAGAAAGAGTGCCAGAGTCATTTACTAAAAGAGCAATAGCAAAGCAAGGAGATCTGTCCACATGATGCAAAGTTCTTCTTGGTTTTCTTGTTGCCATTTTCAGGAGCAAGTAAAGTACAGAATCAAAGGGATAGTTAAGGACCCAATTCTGCATAAAGTAGAGGAAATTAGATACTTAACATGTTTCAAGACATAGCTATAATGGGTCAGAGGAGACACTGCTTCACTTAAAAGCCATGTGAGGTGAGTTCAGGGCCCCTACCTGCATTCTGCTCCTATCTAATGGCGATCCTACTTTCCAGTGAGTTAGAAATCTGCTGTTTGGTAGTGAAGAAAGCTCACAGATGTCAGTCATCTTTTGTGTACTACAGCTGTCCTGCTAACCAAAGCTTTTGCAGAAACCATGGCTAAGGCATAGCAGAACCTCCACACACAACCAGGGCACTTGCACAGTGTTTATTCATCTAGGTTTTTCATATTAGAAGAGACATTTATGCCTCTTTAGCAGAGGAACTGGGGCCAGGTTTTTCATTATCCATGTCATCTTCAGCACCACCTTGAAATGTGCATGTCATAGGTGTGTTAAAAACGGAGGCTGCCGGTTTGGTGTCATTAGAGCCAGCATTTTGAGGAGGAGGCGTGGGAGCACTGCCAAGAAGTCTGAAAGAAGAAAACGTCTGCAGTGAGGACTGGGCATTACCAATGTGACAGGTGACTAAACCTTCTACGCCCATTCCTGCCTCCAATTCAGCAGCCGAGCACGTGGGAGTCAGGGTGTCTCTTCAGCAACACTGATAAAGGCATCGTTACCCTGACCCTGCACAGATTACACTATATATTGCACTATATGCTTTTAAGTCACTAGGGACGGTGACTTACAGTAAACGATAAACATTTACAGTAAATTTCCCATGCATGGTTTATTACTATATGGTAGCAAGCACATATACGTAACAAGCATATGAGGCTGAGACAAAGTTGTTCCTTTTTTTCTGCTAAACTGATCCAGCACTACTAAAATTGACTTCTGCTGCAGCAGGATCAGAACACTTAATCTCCTAACGTGTTCCCCCACTACCACTGGGAAATAAGATTGCTCAACTGAGAAATGCCACAGAAAGCCTAAAGTTCCAAACCAAAAGCCAATTCTGCACCACTCTAATGCTGATTGACACCTTCCCCTGTCACTCCTTTGGCACTATTTGTGTAGGAAGAAGCAATGCAGAGAGATAACGGCTATCAGAAGCTGACTATGCCGTTACAGGTAGCTAGCAAACACCTGTCTTGAGAAATCTCACAGCTTCTCAAATTTCCAGCCTAGATGGAGTTATAGAAACCCCCAGAGCTGAGCAGAATATGACACAAATCAACCACTGGCTGAAACTAACAGAAAAAGAGTGTTACAGAGCCTGAGGAATGATCTTTTCCCCCATTACCAAGGGGAAATACAGACCCTTCCTAGCTACCTTGTCTCCTTTAAGCCAGCCTTGATCATCCCCTATGTGATTCAGTGCTCTCCTACCTTTTCTGGTTCATTGTTGCTGCGCCATTCCACCAGTATTTCAGATCAGGGCTTGAAATTGTAGTTCTGTCCACCTGTGGTTG
Organism: Oxyura jamaicensis; assembly: GCF_011077185.1. Classification (NCBI taxonomy): domain Eukaryota; kingdom Metazoa; phylum Chordata; class Aves; order Anseriformes; family Anatidae; genus Oxyura; species Oxyura jamaicensis. The sequence goes on from NC_048907.1 coordinate 7,679,669, forward strand.
GTAAAAGCACACATTAGACAACAGCACAAGGACAGGTTTTTACAATGAACTCAGCTGAATCAACAACTTGTACTCTTTCTTACAGCTGTTCCTACCATGACAGGTTTGGCAAGAGGAGCTGTGAGTACCTTATAATGGGTGCTTCTGCCCCTCCTGTGAAAGGGGACTGGGGTTACCCAGAGCAAACAAAAGCTACTTCCTATTTGGCAAGCCTTGCCTTCAGTTCTAAGCAAACCCTCAGAGCAAACTTTGTAATAGAGTTCTGCAGGATGAGAGCTGTCTCACAAACTGCGCTCCGGTGAAGGAGCAGCACCCAGGAGATGGCCGGGAGGACTGTGCCTGATGGGAACGGTGTAAGCACAGCCTCCCACCCCCTACAGTCAGATTACTCCTACTGACAAACCTGCTTATTCGTGATTTTTGGAAAAGGACCAAAGACCCTGGGCATTGTGATCTTGGGAGGTTCAGGAGCCTTGGAGTGCAAGGGGCTAAATCCACCTTCTAAAGTGTGCGTCTTTCCCCACGAGTGCCTTGGATGTCGTCCTTTCCTAGTTTTTGCACCTGTATGGAAGGGGAAAAAAGGAAAAAAAAAAAAATCAGTGCCAAGTTACTGGTGCAACTGAAAGCAACCATCCTGGGAGGCTTTCTGGTGCCTTTGGGAAAGGAAAACACCTCAGATTAGTGCTTCTTGTCATGACACCCTGCACAGTGCAGGGGTTTTGAGATCTAAATTAACTTAGCCTTAACAGCTGTATTTTTAGATTACAGAAAACATAATTGTAGCAAGAGAATAAAATTACAATAGAGGGCTTTGCTTCTCCAGTCCTACTGGTCTGGCCATCTTCATCACTGATATATATATATATATATATATATATATATATTCACATATAATGCATGTGAAAATACCTTTCAGATGCCAGATTTCTCCTGGCTGATGCTTTCTTTCTGAAAAGGTCAGGAAGTTCTGATATATGGGCTGTTAAACAGCTTTGATTTTTCTGGTTAAAGTTCAAAAAAATCTGGATGATGCTTTGGGCATAATAACACAAAGAAGCCCATTAATCCTTTTCCTCCTATCGTATTGCTTCTGTGAGATTTTAAGTGGAAGAGTCCCCAGTGGGAGCTGCACAGCTGAGTGGTCTGTCACCTGTGCACCCAGGTCCTGGTAGATACAGGACACTGATGGACAATAAGAAATTCATACCTGCTCACTGACAATTGGCCAGGCAGGTAACAATAAGGCTAAAAATAAAAGAGGAGGATTAAAAAAAAAATAAAAATAGAGCATTTTGTGTTAAAAGGCCTCAGAGTATACAGCACAACTCCTGCAAACTAAAGGCAAGCAGCTTTGAATGAATGACCCCAGTGAGCTGCAAGCCCTTGCCAAGACCCCGACAACATATGCAGCTTCAGCACATGCAAATCAGAAGCAGTGCATTTTTGCTAATATGAGAGCTCTTCTGGGACATTCTGCTGTTCCTTTATCAGAAGAATCTTCCAAGAAAAAAAAAAAAAAAAAAGTATCAAAAAACAGACAGATGCTGCATCCAATGTCCAGCATGGTCCTTGGCAAGGGCCAAGGAGAAGAAATCCAACTGGACCTTGTAATTCTAAGAACTGAATACCTGCAACAACTCAGAGTTCACAGTCTGACACAAACCACTGCTGGTGGGAAGCAATGCTTGGTTCCTTAATCAAGCAGGTGGCATCTGACAAAAATCAGCTTACGACCCTCCTCCCATTTAGCACTTGGCAAGACAGAGCTTGCTGGGTGTAATGAGGGACTCCTGTGTCTGTGCACAGAACTGGCTGTGGCTGCAGCAAGGCTCCTTGCCTGCCTGTGCAATTACTGCTCCTACAATAAAGCAGCTGTACCTGCAGGTAAGGAAAGCTGGAGAGATTAAGGCTGCCTTCTCACTAAGATGAGTCCCTTTGTTGTTTGGGGAAACAGCACTGGAGCTGAGACAAGAAGCAAACGCTTTTTGATGTGTTTTCACAGCTTAGCATGAAGGCGAATAATAACCTCCATTTACTGAGCTGCACACAGCCAAATGGGTTGAAGACAGTTCCTAAAGCTCTACCAGATTTATGGTGATTGGACCTTTCAGTCAGAGGGAAACTTGGAGCTGTGAATAGCTGATCAAAGAGGAAAGCTTGTTTTAAAGTGGGTGATGAAACATGGAGTTTGCAGCTCATAAGAATCACCCCAAAAAATCCAGGAAATAAGTTTCAGTTATGCCCTGCAAAACAGAAGATAAATCAGGTGTCTTGACAAGCAAGCAAATATGCCTCTCCTACAGAAACTTGTAGCAAGTGATTTCTGGGTGCTGAAAGAAAAGGGGGCATCGGCAGTGTATCCAGCAGCAAAACAGCAGATCTGGGGTAGTAGAAAAACCACTGAAACACCTTTCTGGTGTCTGAAAAATTCGTAAGAACTCTTCATGAATTCATAAGAAAATTCATGAATGAGATAGTAGATTGGTATCACTATTCTCCCTGAGATCTTTCCTGAATGACCAGAAACAAAACTGCTTCAGGAAGGTGAAAGGCAGAGTCAAGCTAGCCAGGGTTTAAAACCAGTGTTCAGATACAGATGATATCTGCAAGTCTGTGTGCAGACCCCAGTCCTCTCCCTTCCCACTAAGGAAAGATACCTAATTACCACATCTGTGCTTTTTCTTCTGCATCACTAAGTAAGCATACAGTGGCAGGTAAGAAGAAAAGCTGAGCCTGAGAGGAAGAGTAACAGTACAAGTGTCTAGTATTGGTCTCCAGACACAAATGGAAACTGAAACAGTCATTACCCTGAGCATAGCTGTTTACTCTCTTCATGTCTCGTCTCAGCTGGCATACTTTCTCTTTCATCTCTGCAATGTCCATGTAGTTAGAGTAATTCAATTCTCCCTGCAGAGTCCAAAAAATCTTGGCCTAGAAAACAACAGTAGAGAAGACAAAGCTAAGACACTGAGAGTTCACTTCTGCACCATAAACCCACACAGGTGCCATCCCTCCAGCACATCACGTGCCACCTCTGTACAGCTTCAGAGCTCCTGTGCTTAGTGACCACAGGGACATTTATTTCAGTTACTGCTTCTGGTCTTGGAACAGAAGCACAGACTGGCATGGCAAAAGATGTTCATATATTCTTTGTTCTCCCCATCAGCAGGCAATAATTCAGGCTGAGGAACCGCTGGACTGCTGTTCGACTCTGCTTTCCACAATGTTCCTCCAAGCCCTAAAGAGCAACTTTGCACAGCCCGTCCAAACCCCATCATCACTTCTGCCATTGCCTAGGGCCTGGCACTTCATGTTATGTGACAACATCCCCTGTACAAGCGCTTGCTCAGGGGAGGCTGTTAAATCTGCTGTTAGGCCTTTTGCACCACCAAATGTGTGCAACTAAGAGACATGACCAAGGGCCCAAACCTAAGTGTAGGCTTACAGAAATGTGTATGGAGTAAGAGAGACATAGAATGAGTTGGTGCTCTCATCTATCCACTGAAAATATCTAGGCAATGCTAGAATGGCCCAGCAGCAGTAGATGCACTACCCACCTCAAACCAAGGGTTACTACTACAGGGAAAGACTTACACCAAGCTTCTGAAATGCTTCTGACTGCATCCCAGCACTCTTCCCTGCTTGGGATGGTACAGCTCAAAAGCACAGTGTTTCTTCTACATAGTGATGGTATTTTACTTCTGCCTCTACAATGGGTTTTATTTATCCCTACAAAGGGATTTCAGTAACACTTATGACCTTTACTGCTCTACAAACAATGACCTCAGAATCAAAGCTAGTGTGTGAGGATAATGGACCTCATCTTGCACTTCCATCCCTAGAAACGATTCATCTTAGCACTACGATGGAAACACATTGAGGATCCTCCAGATTTCCACAGAGAACCCACAGAGCTCAATGCTTCCAGAAAACTCATGTACGTGAACACCTGGGGAAAAATAGGAAATGAGTATCGATACAACATGGATTATCTGGCTGTGAGACTTGAACGCTCAGTTTTTATTTTATTTTTAAATAAATAATAATAATAATAATAAAGTGATTCACCATCCTATCTCATTATCATCCTGATAGCCTCCAAGATCCAGGGTTCCTCCCTACGAAGAGGCCTCAGGTACCTTTATGTAAGACAGCAAGCCAGCTCCTTCCTTCTCCACCTGTTTCTGCTTTCTCAAAGCCCTCTCACAGAGCCGCGGGTTCTGCTCCATGGCCGAGCACAGCTCTTGCAGGCACTGCTGCGTGTAGGACACGGACTGCTCCTCAAAGTCCTCTGGGGAGATCTGCTGGCAAAACGCGATGCTGAGGGGGAACTCGTTGTCAAACTCGTCCAGGGTCTCCATCCTCTACCTGGGCAGAGAGGACAGGGCGGGCTGCACGCGCTCCTTATGCTGAGGGCGATGGCTGAGCCATCTGCTGCTGGGCTCCCTCCCACAACCAGGGGCAGCCCCGGGAGCCCACCCGCACCCTCCGGCCGCCCCCACCGGCAGCAGCAGCCCCGGGAGGCTCTGTCCCGGCCGGGTCAGGAGCCCACGGTCCTTCAGGGGCTCCCCCAGCCCGCCCCTGGTTTCCAGGCCAACGCCGCCCCTTCCCCACAGCTGCGGCCCCGCGGGCAGGGAACGGCCAAACGCCTCGGCCCGTGCCCGGAGGAGGAACGGGGGGAGTCGGGGGTGGGGGGGAGCCGCGCTGCCGCCGTTCCCCGCTCGCCCGGGGACCGGGGGGTGTCGTGAGGGGACGCGACGGGACCGGGACTCGAACCCCGGTCCCACCGGGGTCGCCTGAGGGGAGGGGAGGGGCGGAGCGCACCTGCCCGCAGCCTCCCGGCCGCTCCCTCCCCACCTCCTCCCGGCCCCGCCCCCGCCGCTGCTGCGAGCCAATCAAAGAACGCGGTGACGGGACGGAGGGGGCACCGCCTGCACCACATTGGACCGTTAGCGGAGGGGGCGGGGCCTCCCCTCCTCCTCCCTCGTCCTCCCTCCTCCCCCCCCCCCCCCAACCCGGTCGCGCGCGCGGCCGTTAACGGCTGCCGGGGGCGCGCGCGTGCCCTGAGGGGCGGGCGGCGGCAGAGGCGCGGGGGCGGCGTTGCGTTTGTCAGGCGGTCTTTATTAAAGGGCGCTCGTGAGCTCGGCGCTCAGGAGGACTTGCAGTATTTGGCCGTGTCCAGCCTGTAGTGGCCCGGGTTGTAGGGCGCCTTGGCGAAGCACATGGCGGCCGCGCGGTCGCAGTTGCAGATGAACATCTCGCACTCGTCGTTGGTGCCTGAGGGAGGGAGCGGGGACGCTCAGAGCCTTCGCCTGCCTCCCCCCTTGCCCCCCGTGTCACCGCCGCCGTGTCGGTGTGAGCTGCGCTCCCCTCCGTCCCCCGAGCCCCCCGCAGGTGCCGTGCGAGCGTGTTCGCCAGCCCGGCGCCCTCTGCGTCCCTCCTGCCCTCCCTGCAGCTCTGACGGGCTGTCCGCTGTTTCTCTGCGCTCAGGAGCCGTAGGAGCCGGTCCCTCACGGTACCGATGTCTGCACAGCGCTCCCCAGGCAGCCCGCTGCCCCCTCGGGCTTGTGTGGGACCACAAGGCCTCATCCCCCCGAGGAGGGGACAGGTCCCCGCGCTCAGCCCGCCTATTCAACACGACTGCACGCTGTGACCCTCCTGGGCCCCCTCGGAGGCACCTAGGGCAGCGCTGGGTGCTGCGTTCAGCCACGCAGCCCCGGGCCTAACTGCAGCGGAGGTGCTGAGCAAAGCAGAGCGACACGGGGGAGGACGTACTGCTGCACGTAATATCCTCGCTGGAGCAGCTGAACTTGTACGTCTTGGTGTAGGGGTTGTCCACCAAGGTGGTGCACGCTGACAGTTTCTCTGCCTGAGAGTAGCAGTTATCGTGTGTTTGACAGCACCTGGAGAACAAGGAGGAAGAGGTCAGAAAACACCAGAAATGCAAACTCAGCTGACCCGTAAGACATGAAATATGCTAGTATTTACAAATATGCTTTGACAAGGTGCTGAACAAAAATAAATCCCTCAAGGTACCCAGTGATAAGAGGGAGAGGTCACGAAGGACCTCAAAGGGACGCAGAATCACTGAATATCCTAGTTGGAAGGGACCCACAAGGATCACTGAGTTCAACTCCTCCTCTGCCAGCTCGTGCTCCAAGTACACGTGTGCCTACTGCAGCCTGGCAGCTGACGAGCTAACAGCTGGCACAACCACCGCACCTTGGCTATCGGTCTAATGTGATCTACAAACTGGCAAGCTACTTCTTAGCGTTCTGCAGCTCAGCCCTGAGAGGTCGATGGTCAAGCACTGGGGAGTGGGCTCACAGCTGCTGTCTGGGCTTCCAGCACAGCACTGGGAAAAAACAAAACAAAAAAACCTGCAGGAATGAATGCAGCATAGCTGCTACAGAAAGAGAAAGTAGAATGCATTGCTTGGATTATATTTTATCCTGTTAATAAGACCTTCAGGTGTGATACTACACAACCTTTTTTCCTTAAACCAGTCTTTGGGAGAACGCTTTATCCATAGCAGCCAGAGAGTTTTGTGAGCATTTTTTTACATGCAGGGCCAGCTAAGGAGAAGCAGGCATGCAGAAATGAGAACACGCAAGCTAGGAAAGATGTCTGTAAAAGCAGAGTTGTACAAACTTGTCAAGTTCATCCACTGGTGTCCCGCTGCCTCCCAAGCCACAGTAGCAGCCGTAGCCATCATACTGGAGCAGAGGGTGACTGCCCGGGATGGTGCATTGGATCATGCTGCGCAGCTGCCACACTGCGCGAGGTGAGACATCAGCGCTGGCAGCACCCACTGAGGAGAAACACAACGGTTAGAGTTAGGTATGGTATTACCAGTCACGGGCACGCCGAGAGGGGCGAGTGCCACCTACGCACCCGACAGCAGGAAAAGCAGGGCAAGGGACTTCATTCTTGCAGGATTTCACAATGAGATCGGTCCTAAAGGAAACGCAGCTCTTTATACTACAAGCTCACCTTGAAATAGAAATGAGGTCAACAAGCCAGTATTTATGTTACTGAATGCAGATTTCTTCTATCAGGGGCTGTAGACAGCAGCTTGTGACACGACCAGCTGAAGGCCAGTGGAGGTCAAACTCTGGAAGCCAAGAGGGCAAATATTTGCTTCCTAGGATTTTTGCAATTAAATTATTTTAATGGTCATATTAGAAGACAGCCTGAAAGATCTGGACGTTTTTAAGGGCTCTCTACTAAAAAAAAAATATAGCAATGTGGTAGTTATGTTGGAAAATACTGGCACTAACAGCCATCCTACTTAATACTTGTATACTCTTTAAATGGTATCCCGCTTATCATTAGTCCTATATCTCTGCGTTGATTCACCTGGCCTAATTCAGGGAGTGAGATACAAGTTGTTCACATATCCCCAATGACCCTTGGCATGAGCAGAAAAAAAAATAAAAAAAAAAAATCTAGTTTTAACTTTGAAGCCATGTAGGAGAAAGAAGTACTACTAGGCAAGAACCAGGAGCCAAGCAAAGTGGAAATCCTCTGAAATTTCTTAGGAGAAGCAGCATAACAACCATGACAAAGGAAAGTATGAACACAAGGAGATGGTAACACATTGGTGGCGGGATGACTGCAGGAAATATTAACTGAAATAATTCAGCAGGATTTTCCCTGAGGCTTCAGAGGACCAAGAAGGATCGTTGGAGTGCAGGGACAGACATGGCGTTATCTGGTCTGTGTGTTACCACATCACCAGGTACACGGCAGAACCTAGTGGAGCTAGGTGAAACTGGAGAATCCTCCAGGCACTCAGATTTTGATGACGTACGCTGCCATCAGGCGCCTGAAATAACCATCATGTTTTGTGTGTTCGGACTTACCATCTTCAGAGCAGCTACATTTGCAGCCCTCTGGAAAAGAAGAGCATGCTGGCTGTGTGGTTCCTTCCCTTTAACTATCCATTCTGCTTTCCATCCATCAAAATCTGCCTCATAAACGCAGGTCTTCCTTTTAATACAATGCCTGTCCAGAAGAAACTACCGGTTCTTCGAGATAGAATCTCTGTTCTTCAAGTTAAACAAAATTAATTTTTACACTAGCTAGTCTGTAGATTTAACTAAGTGTATGGGGATAAAATAGTTTCCCTCCAGGCTGTGTGCCTTTGGCCAGCCTTCCTCCAGTAACTGCTGAATCCATTTCACACCCATCGCCAGGTGAATGGTAACATTGCAAATGGAAATAACTAGTGATTAGCTGGTGATAGCCAGCTGATCTCAGATACAAGCAGGTGGCACAGTACACATCCTCCTGGCAAAGCCAACGTTACCTGGCTTAAACAAGGACTTGTGGCGTACGTGACTTCAAAGGGGTTACGCCAGAAATGACCTGTGCTTAGCAGTTTCAAGGCACACAGCGTACCATAGCTCAGAGCCAGAAGTTTCTCACCAAAGCAGAGCCCATTTAGGCCTTTTGGTTCTCCATGCCAAGGCACGAGGTGAATTGGATCCAAAAAAGGGTAAGAAAAGTTTCTGCAGTCAGCCAGGAGTCCAAAATACCATACTCAGACCCCAGAGGCTCTAATGCTGCCAAGGCTACAGGTTTGGCATTTTTACACACTCGAGATACTAATTGTAGACTGTTCCCTTGATAGTAAGAGTCCGCATTTATTTCTAAAGCATGAATCAAGCCTTCGGTTTTAAGAGTAAGGAAAGAGAAAACAGCCTAAAACCCAGAGCGCTTATTCAGGAAACGGGTTCAGCACCCTTCAGTAGGATCAAATGCACGTTTCTGGAAGCGATGGTGAGGACGTCTTCCCCTTCAGAGTGGCTGAAACTACATCAGGGTGCCCACAGCACCCAGGGTGCTGACACATCCCTAGGCCATCTAGCTGAAGCTAGGCCTGCTGGTGAGCGATCGGAACCACTCCAACTTTTCTGATCGCTCACAAGCTCTCAGATGCCCCAAGATCCCCCACTCACAGGTTAGCTAAGGCCAAACAGGTGCTGGGTATAGACTCAAGATTCCCGTGTCCTAATAATGAGAACATCAAACAAACATTAAAGACTGATGTAAAAAAAGTCAGTGCCCCCTTTATTTAGAAAAAAGGGACTTAATCTTTTACCCACAGATCAATCTGCTGACTTTCCCTTCAATATCCATTTAAGCGATATTCTCATTCTCCTTTGGCTACCTTTCCTTTTTTAATGCTTTATTTCTCTCTTCTTTTACCAATGAACCCTAGGTTCCTTCTTCCCCATTTGTCAGGCTCTCATTTATCATTTATGTCGCCAAGAAAACCTCTCTTAAACCAGCCTTTTAAGTCACTGAAACGCTGTCATATTTTGGATTTCATAATCTGAATTCAACAAAAGGACCACCCAGAGTGGGAAAGTGAGCATGTGAGCAGCACAAGAGTGCGTTATGAGAAAACTCCCAGAAGGGTACGGGTTTTTCCACCAAAGCTATTTTTGGCTTCCCCAACCTGTATAATACACAAAGCTGCTGGTGCTCAGTACGATTTTGAGGACACCTCCATTTACAACTCATTCCTAAATTCACAGGCTCGAGCCTTACGGTATTTCTGAGAATTCTCTATGATTAAGACCTGCTAGAACAGGTCTGTTACACTGCTGGAATTTACCGTTCTCTTGTAGTGTTATCTACTAAGGAATTTTCTTCCTATCTCTTCATTTTATTTTCTTAGATCTAGCCTCCTTGGTTCACCATAGTCAATGAATCCAAAGAGTATCCGAGCCAACCTTCTAAGCACCACACTGTCTCCTCCCTTCTCGAGCCTATAAATATCCGTACAAAACCTCTGTAAAGAAGAGGCACAATCTCTGCTAAACCCGGATCCACCTCACATTATAAACTGGGCGGCTGCCAAAGGCCGGGAGCAGAACACGCAGTCAGAGCCCTGGGGCTTTTATCCTAATGGCAGGATGCGACCTCGGCGCTGGCAGGAGGCACCTGCAGTCTCCTCCGCTGGAAGATCTCCCACGCCCAAATAAAGAGAGAGGACAGTTTTCAAATAATTTATTAGGAATTTAAAACTGAAATCTGGAAAAAGGGTTACAGGTGTGGAGAGAACAAACATTGGAGTGTAATAACTTACTGGCTTAAAAACACAGCATTATTATTTTTTTTAAAAAATGCCCACCCTGAAACCGGAGCCCCAGCCTCCAGGCAGTGGCAGCACTGGCCAGAGAGCGAATCGCAGCCCAGCAGCAGCACAGCTGGCCTGGGATGTCGGAGGGGGCACGGAAGCAGTTCAGCGCGTATACCAAGAGGGAGGAAAGCGCTGTCCGCAGACCCAAATTTGAAGTATATAGAATAAAAATAAACCCAATAAAATGCAGCTCTTCTTTACTTAGGAAATATTTAAAAAAACAGACATACAGACTCTTGTCTCAGTAACAAAAATTATTGCTTTGTGTTTTCAGTACTGATCTGTTAAGTACCCTCTTACCTAAACAGAACTCTCCAAACATATCGCCCAGGTCAGGACAAGCTCCGGCACACGGGGAGGGGAGGGATGGAAGAGAAGAGCCCCGAGGGCACGGCGGCCCTCCCGGTCCTTTCCTACAAGCCCCTCTCCCTTACAAGGGCTCAGTTTGGGGGAAGAGAGGGAATGATTTTTAAAACTTAAGATGAAGCTGTTATTTCCCTGGGAAAAGAGTTTGGCTGCATCTTAATAAAAGGCTTAATCACCCCCCTTAACAAGGTCTTTGGTTCACTGAAATCCAAACCCAAACCTGCCCCGTATGCTCCTGCGGGAGGCTTCCCCTGGCACAGTGCTCCTCAGCGGGGGCCTGGTGCCAGGGGAAGCCCCGGCAGGTTCTGGAGAAGGGACCAGACCACCTCGGCACGGGACAACGGACAAATTCCCACAGTCTTCAGAACACAGAGTAAAGCAAATGGGAAGCTGCGATTCTATAATTCATGTAATCCCTGAGAAGCCCTTAACCCGCCCCCAAATCACCACCCTAATGCTTTTCTCCCCGTTAACGCCTCCCCAACCCAGCGCCCTGCCCTTCAGAGAACGACCACCCCCATCTCCCCCCGGCCCTGGCTGCCTCCCCTTTCCGATACCCTCGCCTCCGGAGGAGGATCCCTTTCCCAGGAAATCTTGACGCAAGCGATAAGTGTTTGGAGAGTGGATTCCTTTCAAAGTAACCAAGACAAACGGTGGCGGCAAAGCCCTTTACCTAAAGCCAAACCAGACGCTGGCACTGCGGAGCCCAGTGATGGAGTCTGTACATCGAGCGATTGGAAGCAGCTTTAACCCGCTCAGCAAAACAGCCGATGGCCGGTACGTTTCACCCCCACCCCCACCCCACCCCCCCTTTCATCTCATCAGAGGTCTTAAAATCTTACAGTAAAAGGTGTACAAAAAAAGAACGGAGTCCTGTCAGGATTCTGCTGGAGAGTATTGCTCACACTGCGGCACCAAGTCCAGGACCTGGAGCTGCTCCTCGGAGCCAGGCTGCACGTGGCAGCCAGGTTCAGCTCGCGATATTTACATATTATACAGGAGGAAAAAGAAAATCCCACGTAAAACTAAACCTAGGAAAACAAAAAAAAATCTTTCAGCTGTAAGATAGTGTTTTTCACTTAGCAAAATATACATTTGTTTTGTTCCATAGCGATGCCCAACGTTTTCGGATCCTTGGAGTTTCACACTTTTCAAAGCCTCACATTTACAAAACAGAAACAATTAAAAACAGTTTCTTTAAAAAAAATAGAAATACATCAGTTCCTCTCAGCCTTTGCTCTCTCTGTGTCTCTTCCTTTCCTTCAGAACTGCATTCTTGTTACATACCGTGCTTTAAAAACACTGACGACAACAACAACAGAGTTGAAAATATTCAAAACAGTTTCAAAGCCAAATAAAAATACTCCTCAATAAAAACTACCTAACACAATCACAAAGCCAATTCATAAAATATGTCTACTAGCTCAGGAAAGAGCAAACAACAAAAAGAAGGGGGAGCCCCAAAAAAGATAAAAAAATAAAATAAAAAAATAAAACTAACAGCTAATAAAATAAATAAAAGAAGAACCGGTGGGCTGGGGGCAGGGAAGGGGGAAGCGTAAACCGTCGGTGGTTAGTAAGAAAGCGAGATGATCTCCTCGGGTTCAGTCCAGTGTGGTCTGGTCAAAGGGAGAGATCAGGGCAGGGCGGCAGGAGCCTGGCAGCCGGCCGGCAGTGTGCAGTTTGACTCGAGAAAAAGGTAACCGTGGCTCATCCCCCGAGGCTCACCAGATCCTCCAGCCGCTGTCCTCGGTTAGGTCACTGGGGAATCTGCGGGACACAGCAGGGGAAGGAAGGGACAGATCTAGAACAACCCACAGCCTTCCTCTCGGGGCTTTCTCCCAGGGTTACCTGGCAGGAATACTCAACATCCAGACCTGCCCCGACACAGGCTTGCCCTGCACCTCGCTGGCACAGCAACGGGGCACAGCAGAGCCGCTTCCCTCTTTAACAGCAACGGGCAGGCCTCGCAAACAAGGCTCCACACGCCGTGCAGCCGGCCTGCCCCGACCTGTGGAGCTCCTGGCTCCGGGGAGGCTACAGCCAGGCAGGGTCCAGCCACTGCCCCAGCACTCAGCTCAGCGCCCTGCCAGGCTCCGGGGGCCTTGTCCAGACACCCGTCCCTGCCAGCTGTTCCCTCCTTTAAAAAAATAAACTTCTTAACTTTTTAAGCCAACAAACTTCAGCTGTGTTCACAAAGCAGATACCATCCACCAGCTCCCTCCCAGGCCCAGCTGAGGACCAGAAACAGAGCTGATCACACCCAGATTCCCCTCTGCCCTTCTCCCAGACAGGAGAGGAAAGCCCCGCTCTGCAGAGAGGCGGTCTCGGCAGCGGTGAGAACAACCAGCCACATGGACGAGGCTCCCCCAAGCACACAGGTGAGCCAGGCTTGTCTCAGGAGTACCAAAGGGTCACGATTCCAGCCAAGCCTGCAGACCTTTCCTCTTCCTGTCAGTGCTCTCATCTCCTCCCCCCCTGTGCCCAGACACTAAGTGATCCCTCTACAACACTCCCAGCCTGAGGAGCAGGAAGCCAACTTGTCAAGCCCCTGGTGTGGAACAGAGCCCTGGGCTGGCCACAGGACTCCCTGCCTGGGCTGGGTCAAGTCAGCGATCCTCCCCGCAGCCTCCACAGCTCCTGCTGGGAGCCCAAGCTCAGGATTTCACCTCTCTAACCACCCGTCCCTGTGTGAAGCTCTCTTACCTCCTGCCTCCTTGGTCCCCAGCTTCAGTGATACCCATTGGTAAAAGCTGTTGCAATCAAGGGACCCTGCGAGGAAAGAGTTAAAACCCCCTGTTAAGCAAACAAAAGAGAAGTGAAGAAAATTACTACCAAAACACATTCAGTCGCTGTTCAGATGCTGGGAGAGCAGTTCCAGTTGCAGGTGCCAGGGCTAAGGAGCCCAGCAACCCGCAGGACCACTGCGTTAGGGCCCAGATGAGCTTTTGGAACATCTGGGCCAGGTAAGGGGAAGGTCTGGAGATCAGGACCTTGAGTCGTGGCTGGGGAAAACCAGTGGAGCCCAGGGAAGCAGGCTCCCAGCGAGCTGCGGCATCCTGCACCAGCAGCAGGCAGCGTGGGGCTCTGCGGTGGCACGGCAGGTGGCATTTCCCAACCAGAAAGCAGCTTGCCCCCGCTGCTCGCCTCCATCACCGCGTGGAGATGCAGCCCCCTCCCCGCCCCTGCCATCATCCTCCCCCTGCGCAGAGCCCGCCAGGGAACACTCACCCCTAGGCTGTGGCCGAAGCCGGTGCTCGGGGCCGGGCTGGCAGCGCTGATGTAACTGCTGACCCCCGAGTCCTGGTTGGCGGCTCCGTAAAGCTCTGCCATCGGCCCGGGGCTGGTGGTGCCCAGAAATCCGCCGGTGCGACTGGGGGTGGAACCTGGGGGGAGGCGGCAAAACCACAGAGTGAAGATCCCAAAAACGCAGGCCCGTCCCACCCCCCTCCCGCAGCCCCTGGCAAAGCTCGGTGGCGGCACGCCGCCCCGGGGGGAAGGTGGCAGTTACCTGTCCCTCGCACCACGGCTGCCGCAGCCGCTGCTGCCGCCATTGGTCCATACGCAGTGAGGGGGATTGCTGCAAAGGAAGGGACAGGCACCTCAGGGGCTTGGTGGCTACACGGGGAATTCCTCAACGGGAGCCTTCATTTCCCCGCTGCGAAATTCCAGGGCCACACAGGTGTATCGGCCTCGTGCAGCGCGCAGGACATCCGAGGAGAGGGGAGCGCCCAGCCCTGCCTCTGCTGGTACCCTTTGCACAGCGAACGTCCCGGGGGGACACGAGCCGTGCTCTGCTAACCCCACATCCCAGAGCAGCTGAGGATTATGGAAAAGCTGAAGCAGAGAGAGAGTTAAATCCGAAGGTATTATAGATCCAAATTTTGGCTGTAAACGTGGAGAAACCCAGTGGCTCAGGGAGCAGCTCAGTGCTCTGAGGCTCAGCCCCCCCCCCGTTCTGACACTATCATTCTAACGGCCTCTTTCTACCTATTTCTCTGCTCAAGACACGCCATCCTCCCCACGTTCACACCTGAACTGCTCAGCCCCTTGCTTGTAGAAGAGCAGGAAACATATACCTAGGGAGCAGGAACCAAAAATGGCTTAATTAAAACAGTAAGGCTTAATTTATACGTAGCAGTTTTAATTCCCAACTCGACTGCCATAGGCAACCAGCCCTCGGGGCGGGAGGCATCCAGCCAGCGTGTTTCTCTTTGCCCTTAAAATGACTGGGTCAGCATTTCATGCCTGAATGTGAAATTCGCCGTGATTCTGTTTAGAGCACCATAAAAAGAGGTCAAAACAAATCAATCACGTTAAGGCTGGAATCCAGACTAGCTTATAAGGGAATATTTAGTAGCAGGCACCAGCCTGTTTCAAGCAAACGTCACGCAGGGCTTATATCTGGGTTTGCCTCTCATTGCGGGCCCTGGGCCAAGGCGAGCGTGTTGCAGCTCCACATCACCCCCAAAGAAACAGTTCTAGGGAGGAAACGCTGCTGGCAGCCGCCCGTCTGCCCCACCGTTACTTCAAGGCCTTAAAACAGATGAATGAATACAGTTTGAACGAGAACAGGGGCCAGGCCTTCTCAAAGACTCCTTTTTTTTTTTTTTTTTTCCAGGAAAATCCCTTCTGGCTTTTGCAGGCTGTCTACGGAGAGACCAGGTCGGTGTTGTGATGACAAAGCACCTGCACGCTCTCTCTCGGCACGCTGGAGCAATCAGCCCCGCTTGTGCCATCCCCTCAGCTCAGCTCCACTTGCCAAGCCCATTTGCAGGCACTCAGCCACTTGAGGCACAAGGGCCCTCGAGCACCGCGCAGCTCGCGGGGCCTTTGTAGGAACCCGGGGGGCCCCGCGGGACCAGCTCCAGCCTACACATGGGAACCTCTCGGCCTCGCCAAGAGGCTGCGCAGCGACTGCTTAGCAGTAGGTAAGCGTAACGGGGAGGGAAGAATGCCACGATCCCCAGCTGGTACTTCAGCGAGACACTGAAGACTGGAAGCTGGCGTGGCACCCAGCCAGGCAAGCAGCATTAAGAACTGGTTGTTGTGCAGGGCCCTGGTGCACCCCAGCCGCCGGCGACAGCGGGCCCCAGGCCATTCACCTCCACGAGGAGAGGCACGGGAGGGCCTCGGAGGGAAAAGTACTTTTTGTTTTGTCAAGTCACCAACGTTCCTCTACAAATTTTCTAGGTTTTGCTGGAAAAATCACACATGCAAATACACGCCAAACCCAAATCTCCTTTGTTTGGCAACCAAAAGGCTTAGAGACGGGGTCAGATGCTTATGCAGTTGCATCCGTGATGTCAGGGAGGGATATTGTTAAGAGGGAGCTGGGATTTAATCTCTTCCTACCTCCCTCAGGGCAGTTTGTTCATTGGTGGCTGCCAACCTCAGCATCCTGGAGAGCAGGCTCCCTGAGGACCGACACGGTTCGGTGCCACTAAACACCCTTTCAGCCCTGTTCGTACCGATAGTTTGGGGGGAGCTTCTCGAGAAGCCTTTCCACACCCCCACTGCAGAGATTCACACCCTGAAACAGGTGGGGGCAAGGAAGCGCTGGAGAGGAGCAACACCACGGACGTGAGATGGCACACAGGGAGCAGGGCTACACAAAGCTGCTCTTCTACAACAGATACCATGGACACGACAGAGCCGGGGAAACACGGCCGTGGGAGGGAGAGTCAACAGAAGGAGCATCGCCTAGGGAGAAGGCACTGCACACGGTGCAGGGGCTGAGGATCCAGAGGGTATTTACACCCTGAGCCAGGACTAGCCCTGGAGAACAGCCCTCTGCCCTCGTTTCATTCCACAGGGACTGAGGGACCCTACACCTCCTGCACAGGGCTGTGGGATTAGTGACCAGGAGTGCCCCACACCCTCTCCCTCCTCCCAGCACTCCGGAAGTTGTCCCTGCAGCAGCTCGGGTTAAGGTCATTCGTGGACCTTTGAGAAGTCACACTGCTCTCTGGAGTTTTCCGTATCTGACTTACACCCAGCCCAGGGCGAGGAGCTAAAAAGGAGGCCAGCACAGGGCTCTGCTTCCCTCTCCACCTTTCCAGCCCCAGCTTTGGATGGAGCTTGCACGGAGGGAATAAGGAACGTTTCCAGTCTAACTGCATCAGGCTGTGGAGCAGCAACACCACTGGAGCAGCCCAAAGCCCCCTTTTTCCCAGCTTGCGAGTTTAGGAAATGAGCGGGACTGACCTGTGAGCTCAGGGAGGACGGGGGCACTCGGGAGAGGGGTCCGCTCTACACGGAACTCTAAAAACGAAATGCAAGACAGCTTAGGAACTCATCAACCACCCCGAGGGAGACCCCGCAGACAGACAGCAGCCAGGGCCACTGCGGGAGCGGGCTGCCAACAAGCCAGTGCCTTCTTTAAACTAATTTCTAACTGGTGCTGAAAGGTGCTGGGCTCCTGCCCCAGAGACTGCAAGGATCCGTTTGTCCTTAGCATAAATCTGGCAAGGGAGGGCAAGCGCAGCCCAGCCCAGGTTTTACAGCGAGGCACTCGAAGCCACGGTGACTGAGAGCCACAAGGTGGATTCGCAGAGAGCTTCCAGGCAGCCAGGAGGCAACAGCAACTTTCAGCCACAGCCAGCCCGGGCTCGCCGGGGGGGAGAGCCGACTTCCCAGCCCCTGCCACCAAGGCTCCGTGTAAGAACCGTGAGACTGAGGGGGGAGGTAAGGAGGGGATGCTCGGAGTTGCCACTTCTCTAGAAAACAGCGAGGCGGCCTTTTTTCTCTGCGTGTGCTCTGCCTCGTTCCCCGGGCTGACAGGGAAGGGGAGGGAGAAGAGGCCCCGGGCAGCTCTGGCAGCTGCGGCACAGCAGGCTCCAGCCATTGATGGCAGCGGCCGTGTCCTGAGCGCACAGCGGGGCTGGGAGCTTAAAACCACCCCAAACAGGAGGGACGGGCAGCCCACAGCCCAGCAGGAGCTCTGCGGGAGCTGCGAGCGGTCCAGGCCCGGCTCCAAGGCAACCACGGCACGCAGGCGCCTGTGTTTTGGGTGCCGAGGGGTTCCCCAGCCCACGGCAAGCTACGCTTCAAAGTCCCCTGCTACTTTCAGAGCAGTGGCAACTCTGGTAAAGAGAGACAGACACACACACAAAGGCAGCGAGACAGGCAGAGCTGCAGGGGCCCTCCTGGGTAACAGCAGCAGCCCTACGGAGGAGGCTAACATAAAGGGCAGCAGAGCAGCCTAGGGCTTTTCCTGTCACGGGGGTGTGAGAGTAATCCTAATGAAGGACAGGCTGCTCCCACCTATTCCAGGGCTTCTCCCCTCCCCCTTCCGCATCCGTCTCCAATTTAAAGAAAGACCAAAAGGGGGGGGGAAAACGGGTAAAAGGGGCAGAGCCTGGGTCACGGATCATGCCAAGGACTCCCGTCACCCGGAGGCAGGCCGAAAAAAGAAGCGGGGAGCACTCACCAGGGAACTGGTAAGTGTAGCCGGGTGCGATGCCAGTGTAACTTCGACTCGCGTAGGTGGCAGCTTGGAAGCCTGGGTAACCTGGGGAACAGAAAAGGGTGCTGTTACTGCAGCCTCGCGGGGTCCCTGTCCTCGGTGCCTGGCTGCTCACGAGCAGCGTGACTGTTAGCCTTAGAAAGAACAAACACGACCGGCAGCAGAAAACCCAGGGAATTGCTGAGGCAGAGAACAGGGTGCATGCGAGTCGGCGCTTTAACAGGCCCATTTACTTTTTCCCTCGCTCCCAACATGTAGGGACACGAAGGTTTCCTTCTCAGAAGCTCACAGCTCCGCAGACTAAGGCTTTCTGATGCGTCAGCTGGACTTAGGGACAGATCGGGGAGGTGGTGGCACCTGAAAGGCTGAAAGCTCTGAGTCACTTTTGCGCCAGAGATGCTGGCGAAAGCAGGCAGAGCGCTTCTTCCTGGAGCTGGGCAGGAGGACAATGCCTGCCTTCCCGGGAAGCCGTCCACCTCTACAGTACAGGCCTGTGAGAACACAGGACGTTGACTCAGAGATGAATATTTGATTTGAGATCTCCCAAGAAATGAATGCGTGGATTCTGCAGTGACTCAGCTCGAGCCTTGCTACTTTAAAATTCAGATGGCTTAGGAAAGGCAAAAGCCCAAACCACAAGCTGAAGATTTGTTTTCCTTCAGTAAGTCCAGTGAAAACATTGGGGAAAAAAAATGCCCTTTTGGGGGTTTTGTTCAGTGACTGTCTGTTACTCGGCAGGCTTAGCAAGGAAAGCCAGGCTGGGTACAGCCTGTCCGGCAGCACCAGCGATGATCCTGAGCAAACAGAGTGCTCCTGGTTCAGCTCAAGGCTGGCCAGAACAGGGGGAGGGAGGAGGGCTGGAGTTCCCTGGAGTTGCGGCCATGCTTGACTCAGATCCAGGCACGAGGCTTTTGTACACCTGGAAGTAGGGGCTACTAAAGCCTTGTATCTGAATGCATCCACCTCAGGATCACTGAGGGACACGAAACCCAGCTGGCTTGTCACTGACTGCTCCTCACGAGACAGTCCCACAATAAGGGTACAGTTTTCCTTGCAATACCAGACACTTGCTGTCCCTGGGAGGGAGGGAACGAGGTGAGACAAAGCTTAACTAAAATGTTAAGGGCATTTTTATAGCCTTTAAGCAGCAGTAAGAACATTTATAAGGGCAACTATTTCAAGTGAAAACTGGGGCTCTTCTAGGAACCAAGTCATCAGAAAGCCTGTAGAAGCACAAGGGGAAAAAGCTTGGGCATGGATTATTTGGTTCAGCTCTGTAGCTATGTCCTGTTCCACAAGAGCCATTAAGGAATTACCCGTTACACGCTACCACACTGCAGGCACACGCACTGAGCTCAGAGGGTCAGAGCTTCCCAGCACTTGGCTCCCTCCAGGCAGCTCCTCCGGCTGTCACAGGACAGCAGCGACAAGTTTGCAGTTTTTCCAGGTGCCACCAGAGGGCAAGTTGTGATCGCAAACAGGTCCCGGCACCCCCCCGAGCGTCCCCAGTCCTGCACCAGGGAGAGCTGCCCTTGGCCGCCCTGCCCGCTGCTGGGCTCGCAATAAAACCTCTGAGCTGCTGCCGGGCACGACCGGGCGCTGGGGACGAGACTTGTGCCGGGGCTTACCCAGCATGCCGATCCCGAGCATGAAGGCATCCATCCCGTAAGGCATGACTCGGGACCGCCCTCGCGCTGAGCCCGTCGGGGACATCACCTCCTTCGGCTGGGCTTTTTTGCACTCCACCTGCCGCAAGAAAGTCAGGATCAGACCTGGCTGCGACCAGCACTGAGCACTCGCACAGAGCACGCAGCTCCCGGGCTGGGGGCCAGCTGGGTTGCCCACCAGGACAGCTCTCCCCAGCCACCACCACCAGCCCGTCCCGCTGTCCTTCCCCCTGTCCTGCACGCTGCCAGCCTCCCCTCGCTCTGTGGACACAATGGGCATGGAGGAGCTCAAACACTGCTCTTCTCCTGCCCTCCTTGTTCTGCCTGGCCCTGCACCAGGGCCTCAAAGCCTCATTTTCCTCATTTCTGAATAAAGGTAATGCTCTGTCCCCTCCCAGGCCACCGTGAGGTTTCACTGTGACTTCAAAACCTCCAGGCACGGTTCCAGGTACAGTTAGGACAGCTCTTCCTGAAATGCCAGCATCGTGCTGGTTCACCTCACACCGCGTGTTTCTTTCCCAGCTTGGCTGCTGTGATTTTGGGGGAGAAGAATCGATTCCCCACTGCAGAATAAGCGCCTCCCACGCGCCCCCGTGCCACTGCCCTGCTCTCCATCAGGTGCCTCTCTGCCCCAGACACTCACCATTTTGTTGTTGATCTCATGGAAGTGGATTTCACATACTTTTTCCACAATGTCTTCACTTTCAAATGTGACAAAACCAAACCCTGAAGAAAAAGCAAAACTCTGTGGTCAGGCGAGAGCTCTGCACAGTTTGCACCCATCACCTACATTCTCTTATTGGCAGGAGAAGAGAAGGAGCCGCAAGCTTCGAGGACAGTACAATCAGCCTTTGAAAACGGCTGTGCCTCATCTTCCCTCTCCAGCAACTCCCGCCTTTGTGCAGAAGAACACAAGACCATCCCTTACGGATTGCCCTTTCCTTCTCTTTCTGTACCTCCCACCCTCTGCTCTCAACCCAACTGTTCTCAAAACCAAGTGTTTTTGTTTTGTTTTTCAATTTTGCGATTTGCAAGGCAAAACACATGGCTGATAATGCTGGGGAGGATCCCAGCAGACGCTCACACAAAGAGAGTTGGTAGAGAAACGAACAGCTGCTTGCCAGGACATCCCCATGCTCGCTGGAGGCACCGCACCAGCAGTAACACCCTGCTCATTTCCTCTTCAGCCACTGGTCATAAAACCTTGCGTAGCGGGCAAGCATCAGCAACACGGTTACAGGGAACGAGACGGAGCTGCACAGGTAATGCACAACCAAAGCGATTTGCAAAGCTTCACCAAAGTAAGTTTAGTCCTGGGGGTCAGACACAGCACAAGGCCCACGCTCACACCTCCTTTCTCCCACCAAACCCTTTGCTGACAGTTTTGGCAAACACCAGCGAGGGCGGGCAGACCAAATTCGGCTGCCTACAGCCGTTTCTGAAAGACTGAGGCAGTTAGAGGATCTCTTCAGGCCAGCATCACAACCACGCTGGGGTTAAGCAGAGCTTTCCACTTTCCACAACGGCTGGTTTCATGGTGCTTTACAACAACTTTCAAGAACAGATAGGGATCCACTTTTTATCTGTACTACAAGAGAAGTCTCTCCACAAACCCCTCCCGTCTGCCCGTGCCCAGGCAGTTACACACCATTCTTCTCAACACCCACGAGTGGAGGGGCTCAGGAGCTCAAGAGCGAAACCCTGATGCCAAAACCAGTCCCGAGACCTCTGCCAGGCCTGCTGTGCCCCGGGCAGCGCCCCACGCTGCTGACAGTGGCAGGCAGCTCTCCCTGCCCCCTCTAAATACCCAACAACTCTCTTATTAACTAGTGACTGAAGGGTACCCGTGGAGGGATGGGGGTTGGACCGTTTCTTCCCTTTTAAGATGAAGCTGGAACAACATCCCAAGGCAGGCAGACAGAACAGATCTAATGTTTTTTGAAATAAGGCAAAAAGAACCCAAGGGCGCACAGTGCAGCAAGAGCAGAAGGAAGTGTCCCCTTCCCGACGTGGGGGCTGAGGTGCCTGGAGGTGCTTCAGGCAGCTCACAGACAGTGGCCCAGCACAGGGCTGCGACTGGCCCCGATTTGGAAGATGCTGAAGCCAAGTTCGTAGGTTAAGCTGTTGCCAATAAATCTGGGTTGGTGCAATACCGGTGTCAAGCCGTGCCATGCACTGAGGCAGGCAGCCTGCAGACACACTCGGGGAGCAGGAGGCACAGACACCCATGGGTGGGCCGGGTCTGGAGCTCACAAACATTACAGCCTTGTTCCCATCCTGTAACCAGACTCCAGCAGGGCTCGTGTAAGAAAAGGTGACCCAGGAGCACAAGTGGGCTCCCAGCCGAGGAAGGGGTGAGAGGCAGGCACTCCTCAGGCTCTGTCAGCGCTCCCGGGGCTCGGATTACACAGGACAAGGTAAGACACACACTGCGGGCTGGAGCCACGGAGGTACGCGGGAAGGGGAGGGGGCCGCCTCCTCTCACATATCTGCAACTCAGCGAGTTTACAGCACAGGAAACGCACTGGACAAAAGCTCTCTGTGCTGCAAGGGACGCTGGTAAAAGATGCAGATGCAGAAGGATGGGGCGACTAGAGGCAAGATAAAGAGCAGCTGCGACCCGCGTGCCCTGCTGCTGGGATACCAACCCCTCCCTGCTCAGGGCAGGAGGGGGACCCTCCCTGCTTCCCGCTCCTACAGCCAGGAGCCCGCTCTCACCTCGGTGTCGGTTGGTTGTCTTGTCAAACATCAGCATCGCGTCGTCCACCTGCAAAGAGAAGGGCTCCCATCAGGTTATTGCTGTTGCCGCAAGCATCGCCGACATATTTGCGCAAACCCGGCCTCCCCAAACCAGAAGGGATCAAGACAAGACCTCCCATCCCCTAGAAGGAAACAGGGTGCACGCACCAGGCTCATCCCCACAGCGTGGGCCACCGTGCCCCTTGCCAAAACCGAAGCCCCCCAGCCTGGGGCAGGTGCTGCCGGGCTGAGCCCCTCGCCCGGCCCCAGTCCCTGCCGTCTCCCCCCTCCCCACGCTGCAGCCAGCGACCCCAATTGTTTGCCTGCAGCTCCAGCCGGGGGGCAAAGAGCAGGGAAGGCATTGTTCCCAAATCCCAGCCTCAAAGGAGAGGAGAATTAAAAGGGGGGGAGAGAAGCAAAGCTGGAGAGGGGAGAGGAATAAGGGGCCTCCCAGCGACGGGGGAAGCGGAGGCCTCAGACAACAGAGCCCGCCTGGGAAAGCTGGGAAGCGGCCCCCACCCCCACCCCGGAGGAGCCTTTCCTCTAAGTGAGGTTTCCCACTGCTGGAGGCTGTAATTAGAGCAAATTTACTGCA
Source organism: Oxyura jamaicensis (assembly GCF_011077185.1). NCBI lineage: Eukaryota > Metazoa > Chordata > Aves > Anseriformes > Anatidae > Oxyura > Oxyura jamaicensis. Next base: position 7,702,657 of record NC_048907.1, read on the forward strand.
AGGCCTGAGTGAGGGCTGCCTCCCCGGGGGGAGGGGCGGCCGGCTCCCATCCCCCAGCCGGCCAGGGGCTGCTCTCCTCCATGGCGAGGCCAGAGCATCGCCCAGCACATCCCATAGCCCAGTACATCACCCAGAGCATCACCCAGTACATCCCATCGCCCATCACATCACCCAAGTGCATCCTCATTGCCTGGTGCCACTTTCCCCCCTCCGTCTTCCCACTGGGCGTTTCCCTGCAGAGACACATCTGCACCGCGCCGCAGGTCAGGCGGAGCAGGGTTAAAAAATACACTTCAATCCCCTCCGTGTAAGCCCCGGTGTAAACCTGTCCCACTGACCCATCCCTCCTCTCTAATACCACTGCCTTAATCCGATTATGAAACTGGATGTGCAAGTGCTCGGGGGAGGCGGCGGCAGTCTTCGGCCAGCAGCTGCCCGGCCATGCTCCCGCGTGCGAGGCGGCTGCTCCCCGAGCAGCGAGCACCCCAGCTCCGCGGCATGGTTACTGCTCGCCTCTTCCCCAGCAAGCATCTGCAGGAGGGGACAGCCCACCGGCACGGGCACTGCTCTTAACTTCAGCTCCCCGCAAACAAATCAGGGCACCCGGCTCCACCTCGGTGCCCCGAGGACGGAAGGAGCCATTGCTAACGTTTCCAGCGCCATCGTGAGCAGACAGACGTCATCGCCGATGCCCTTGGGTTTGTCCGACACGTCCGCCCTGCAAGAGCGAGGTGACAACAGACAACCTGGATCCCAATCATCTCACGCTCCTCTTGTCCCGGCTCTGCCTCCCTCTGCAAAGTCACCTGCGAGCAACCCAGCTGGGGCCACGGGACACGTACGGCTTCGCACAGATCTGAAGCGATGCCTCAGCAGCTTCCCAAGGTGCAGCCGTGGAGCTGGGGGCTGAAAACACCTCCCTGTGCTGCAGTTCCCCGCCACCCCTCACTCCTGCTGCTACACTGCTTCTCTTCATGACTACGATGGGGGGGAACCCGATGTGGCATAAGTTGTTACTGGCTGTTTTTATGCATTTTTTAAGCTAGATCCGTTCCCCTGCCCAGCTCACAGAAAGGCTGGGCACAAGGCTGACCTCCTGCATCCGATCAGCCCCAGCAGCCTCCGCAGAGCCCAGCAAGAAGGAGCAGGTGCAAGTGGCAGAGCCCCACGCGTACGAGCACAAACCCAGCTCAAGGCACCAGCCTGGGCAGCAGCCGCTGCGCTCCCACAGCGCTCCAGCACTTGGAGCGGGGAAAAGGGTAACAACTTCATCCCAAACCACGCCTTGCACGCTGAGAGGAGAGCCGCAGCCTGCCTCGGCCTCATCCTTTTATCAAGTTTCTGCCAGTGCTTTGAAATCAGGTGCCTGCTCAGCACCCTGAAACGTGCTGGTGTTGTGAGAGCCTATTTATGATAACACGTGCCCAGTTGAAAGCTGTCTCCTGTCATGAGCTAAACTGAAATGGACAAATATATATGTACAAGTAGTGTATATATGTAAATATGAACACTATGTATGTGAAGTAGTCTTACCCCACCCAACTCCGGGGCCCAAACTTTACGCAGAGCTACAACCGGTGCATTTTATTGCCAGCAAAGCCTACGCCCGACCACCCCTTCTCACCCTGCCCAAGGCAACAGGTGAGATGTGTTTGGTGGTCTCAGCCCAGCATGGCTTGGCTCAGCTCCCTGAAGCAAAGCCGAGCCCAGCGGCCTCCCCTTGGCCCTGTGGAGGAAGCTCAGGCCTCGTAGCTCTCCGGGTCAGAGAGGAGGCCAAACCCCAGCACCTCCGCTCGGGAGCCGAGGACAAAGAGAGCCGGCGCTCACCGGGAGGGGAAGGCGGTGCTGAGGGGGCAAGCGCCCCGGTGGGCGGCCATTGTGGCGGCGAGGCCGCCGGGAGACCCCCGCCGTGACGGACCCGTCGCGGCGGGGGTCTCCCGGCGGCCTCGCCGCCACAATGGCCGCCTGCCGGGGGCCGCGGTGGGCCCCAACAAAGGCGGCCGCCAACGGGAGCCGTCTCCGCGGCAACGCGGCCGCCATTGGCAGCTGCCGCCCGGATTAGAGCGAGTGGCGGGGCCCGCACAAAGCCGCCCCGCGGCGCCCGCTCTCCTCAGCCTGGGGGGGCTCGGGGCGGAGGAGGGAGAGAGGGCCCGGCGGGTCTCTCTTGAAGGAAAAGGTGAAAAAGCAACGGGCTTCGCCTCCCTTCTGCACCGACCGAGACGCCGCCATGTCGCCTCAGCCCCGGACCACGGGGGGCCTGAGCGGCGTGGGGTGTTTGTGGTGGGGGATGCAGGCGGGGGAGTGGTGAGGATGAAGGGCGGATGAAGGACTCTGTGGTTCACGCAGATCTCGGCCCTGCACCTCCAGCCGGCCCCTGAAGGGTGGCGGAGACATCTTGGCTAAAACCAGCCAGAAATGCAGGTGGGAGAAGTGCACGGCAAACAGCACTCAGGCTCAGCAGCACCCTGAAGTTCATTTTAACAGGGTGTGGAAGTAATCTGTGATCATAACTGGACTTGAACAAAGGCTTTCTCGCTGGGTGAATTGTCTTTCTCCCACTCCCCCCCTCCCCTTAAATAAATATTTGTTTCAATTCTTTAAACACAGTCAAAGAAGCAGATCACTTTACTAGAGGACTGTTTAGCTTAGTGGTCAAGGCTCTCTCCCAGGGAACTATTTAGCTTGCTGGTCCAGGCAGCAGTTATCCCGCACTGAGGTTACAAGTTCAAGGTTTGTTAATTCGGAGAGATGCTGCCTCTCCCCGTGCTTGGCCATGAGGGTCAGAACCGTCAAGAAGAGAGGGGTGACAGGAGCAGTACCTCTTGCTCTTTAGATGTGTCCTTCCCAAGGAACCCTACCATTAGATATCACTTTCTGACAGGTTTTTGGCAGTGAGGGAGTTGGTACCACGTCCCCGAGCCTTAAACCCAAGCTAACCATCACCTCTCCATTCTGCCTCCAGAGGCTATCTATAGCTTTGGAAACCAAATGGAAGTGGAAGAAAAAAGGCTTTGGCTCAGTGGAAGTAACACATTCACAAAGTGGGGGGAAGAACTTCCCCCTTGAGGAGGAATTCCTTCCCGTCCTTCATGGAGTTGCCCCTGCTGCAGGTGGGCAGCAAGCAGCATCCTCCTGAGAGGCCCTTCTGGAACCAGCTCCTGGTATCAGTGAGAGCAGCGTAGGGGTGACAGGGAGGAAAAGTGACAGGTTCACAAAGAGACTCTCCACCAAAGCACCCCTCAGCCGAGCCAAATCATTCAGGTGCCCAGACAGAAGACATTTCATGCCAGCACAGAATGCAGTACGATCCACCTGGGCTCAGCCAAAAAGCCTGACTTTTTTCAGTAGCTTAGTCCCACCCTACTACCTTTCAGACTTCCTGGGACAGTCATAGGTCTCTTTACAAAAGAGGAAGCCAATGACAGCCTCTTGCAGATTTTAAATAAATAAATAATAAAAATTTCCAACACAAGTTTGATGAGAAACATTGGATGCACTTGCACACTGGCAGATCTTGGATCTTCAGGCAAAGGCTTTGCAGAGACAGGTGTCTTCCACCTGAACAGCAACTAAAGACTGCTTGGCTGGTCCTAGAAGGAGCCATGGCAACATATTTGTAGGGGAAAAAAAACAAAACACATGGCTGAAGGATAATAGCTGATGAGACAGCTTCAACATGGGAAACATAAACCAAATGATCTAGAAACCACTCGGCCATCCTGTCAAAGGGAGCGCATTAGCCACCCCGAGAGGTTCTCCTGGCTGCTCAGACAGGGCAGGCTAATTCTGGGGAGGAGAGAGCACCGACGCAGAGCCCAGTGCCATGGAGCGAGCACGCTGTGTCCACACGGCACCAGGTTTCTGAGCCTCCTGACCCCATTCTGCAGAACTGTTCTCAATGGGAACGAGACTAAACGGAGAGACAGAGCCCGCGCCGTGCCCAGGTGAGTGGGTCAGCCTGCCCAGGTGCTCCTGCCTGCTCTCACACTGCACTGTGGGCACCTGGCAAATATCAGATGAACCACGGAAGATCCGAATGACCATTAATGCTAGCCCATTTTTGGCTATCTGCCTACCAGATGCGGAGCACAGAGCACCCTTTGTTCCAGAGGCTTTGTTACCACCAGCCGAACTGCCTACTGCCACAAGAGAGGTGATCAGATTCCCCTTCTCCTCCCCTCCCCATCTGTTCCCTGCAACCGTGTTACGTGTGAGAATTTGCATAAGTTGCCCTCTGATCAGCGGAAGAAAATCCAAAATCCAGTTTGGAAATCCACAGCAGGTTGACAAGTGGCTTTGATCCCCGAAATTTCCAGAGAACAGCAGATTAGAGATTAATTAATTAACATTCTCCCAAAGCAAAGTGAGGGAAATCATGCCTACCCACAGCACAGGAACAAGCATTCCCTTAAAGAAACTCCCTATCGGTATCTAAAGGTTCTCCAATTAGTCAGCAGGGAAAACTCATTTCATATACCCAAGTCCACCACACCATTTTTCTGGCAGGTGTACATGAATATGCATTGGTGACAGACATGCACACTGCCATTAAATCCAGCGCGCGATACGGTGCTTGTTCCCTCGGTCGGGACAGCGCCGGAGTCATCGCCTGAGTGAGATCTCAGAATCTGTCTTAAGCAAACGGTCCAGAATTTGGACTGAGTATTAGATGGCAACCTAAAGGTCAGAATCGCACTGAGACCTCAGCAGATTTTTCCTTCTTGTTTGCTTCCAGGATATTTTTAGAGAGCAGGTCTCTCTCTGGGCACGATCTACCGCACTGAGAGACGGAGGCTTCGTGACCAACTCATCCAAATATGCAGATCACCTGCGAGCCCAGGGACAGATGCAGCCTGTTCTTAAGCACTTTTCAAGCACTCTTGGAGCCTCGACTGATTAGTGAGTCATGCAGAGGCATCATCGTGAATATATTCTTTGCACTTCTGCTTCACTAAATGCAAAAGCGCACAAGAAACACCAGACTTAGGCCCAGGCCCCTGTTTCTCCCAGCACCTCTGCCCTCCTGGTTTCCAAAAGGACCGACTTCCCTCCTAATGACAAACGAGACCGGCTGCACCAAGTTAGAGCAGAGGCTACATTGCCCAACAACCCCCAGGACCCAGACAAACAGCAAGCCCCTTTGGAAGAACAGAAGGACAAGGGAAAGATATTATGACAGATCCCAGGATACTCCCTCAGCTCCCAGCCAGTTGTGATTCAGGGATTTCCCAAACCTGAAGAGCTGTCTGTATCTTTACAAGGCACTCCATGAATTTGTCCTGTCATCTTGGAGCCTATGTAAATTTTAGCAACAACATCCTAGGGCAAAGATTTCACAGCTTAGATGAGCTAGCTCTATGACCAAAAGAGACCTTATCTGTTTTGAGCTTCTTACCTTGTAATTTATATGACCCTCTCTACCCCAAAACCTCGTCAGACCAACCCTTGGAAAAGAAAGCTGATCCAAAATAATTCTTCACTTATGACAAAGTTATTTATTATATAAATAACTTTGCCTATAAGCTCAAAGACCCAACAGCCCAAAGAAATTTCTCTGATGGTCAACCCCTTCATCCCCAAAAATAATACAGAGCAACACGTTCCCACAGGTTGAAGCAGGAAAGGAAGAAGCTGGGACTCAAGCTCCCGAGGCACCCTCATACATGTTGAGCAAGACAGAGAACTAGCTATGCCTGAGGTGCTGGGTACAAGATACCTTCCTCCTCTCTTTCTGCTTCAGGTTTCAGTGAGGGTGGTAGCCTGAGTCTAGAGAGGATTCTGAAATACTTCCTTGTGAAGCCTCAAGATCTCCAACACTTTCCACCTTATGCCAAGACACTTGGCTACCCATACTGTGAATGTAATTCTTTTCCTGGACTTAATCCTACAGTTGAAAAAATCTTCTCTTTACAAAGCATGTGCATGGTCCCACCTTGCATCTCAGAGATACTCAAGCTTTGGAGCCAGAAGTATGTCCTAGAGATCCCACTATGTTCAAAGCCATAGCAGCTGCACCTGACAGACCAAGGCTGGCTTGAGAGCACTTCTCAGTCTCTCTTACGTACTAAAACAAACAAACAAACAGAAAAACGCTTTGTATTTTTCCTCATGAAAACATCAGCCCATATTTTTCATTCACAGGTTTGGAAGGAAAAAAAAAGAAAAGAAAGAAAGCTGTCCTTCTCTGAACCAGAGAAACTCTCACACTGTATTTGGGATCCTCTTGGAAGCGTCACCTTTATTTCCCCTGTCAAAACCAAGCATTTTGATAAGAAAAATGGGGGTGCCATCCTCTCCATTTCTTCCTTTAACCCTAAGTAAAGTATGAGAAGGAAATCCCTGAGCATTTTCGTTTTTCTTTTGTCACTTCCATTTTACAAGACTCAGAAGGTTTTGGACTCAGCAAGGAAAGAAAACAAAACAAAAATAGGACAATAAGCAGAAATGACAAAATGGAAAGTCAGACTCGGTGATCTTGTTTTCTGAAATGGGAAACCGTTTCATTTCGAGCCCAACCAAACTTCCATATTTTTTTCCCCAGCTAATGAACACACAAAGCTCCGAGTGTTGCTTCTGATCTGAGACACACCAATACCAGCTACCCTGGTAGACCTGTGAACCGCAGTGCACAAATTTGGATGACAGAATGTTACAATAATACTATTTGACCCTGTCTGTATTGCAGGCCAAAGCACTTCCTCTGCTAATTCCTACTGCACGTATGTGCTTTCTGGCTGGACTGGAGTGTGTTTTTCAAAAAGCGTCTATCCCGATTTAAAGGCTTCAAGTGGTGGCACGCCTACCCCACGCTTAGGCTTGCAGCCTCAGGGCTACCTAGAAGACAAGCTCCATGCAAAGCCGTGCAGCAGTCCGTGCTCCCTTGTCCTCAGAAGCCAAGGATGGCCTCTCACCAAAGCTGAGATCCAAACTGAGCCTGCCTTTGGATTCACAAAGGTTGAAAAAAGCACACCCAGGAGCCTGATAGCTTGATATTGAGGAATCAGGACAGCGTGACTTGTGCTCTCCTTCCTCTCTAGGATCTAACCGTGGCTATTCCCACAGCCTCCTCAACAGGCAGGAGGGAAGAAGAATGATTTTTGTCCCTGCCAGATCCTGGAAAAACAGGGAGTCGCTCAGAAGAAGAGGGAACAGAGACAAAGCCATTTCCTTGGAGGGTGAGTCCTCCCAGAAGGGCATCCTTAACAACTCCTGTTCAGCCAATCCCAACCCGATTCCAGAGGACGTAGCGTCCCAAGTGACTTAGACATTTTTGTTTACAAAACAGAGGCTTTCCACCACGAGGCTCACCTGGCTGAAGCTTCACCTCTCACTTAAAGATGCCATCATTTTAGGAGATGGAAGACCACAAAGTCAGGTGCCAAGCCTGCCTCTGAAGCAGGGATCCTAGGAAACCTCTGAAGCCTAGGAGGCTCTGAGTGTCGTAACAAAGAGCCTGTGTACCAAAGTCATGCTCTCCGTAAGAATGACTCACATCTGAAATTGTGGGCAACAGGCTTTTCTTAGCCCTGGAAACCACAGAAGCACATTCACAGCTCAGAACCCCAGCGCTGATGGCCACAGAGGCTTCCCTCTGCAATGTGTGTTCCCACCGATCCCCCCGGCAGCCCTACGGAACTACCAACTGCAGAGAGTTTCTCAGGGAACAGTTTTCCTGGCCTTTGATGAATTATTTGAGGCTTGGCCTAGAAGATGGTTAAAGGCCAGGGAGCGTGCTTCGTGTTAGAGCTCCGAGCAGTCTCTGCTCAGCTGAAACAGCCCGATGAGTCAGAAAACAGCCCCAAAAGCAGAGAATCAATGTGACCAGCCCTGACCTCTCCCCATGGAAACTCCCGGGAGTCGAGAGGCCAGCTGCATCGACCTAATGCAGACTGAGCACCGGATGTCGGCCGGGACGCTGCTTCTTGGGCAATGAATGCACTGAGCTGTGCAGAACTCCCCTTCTGCCCAGTCCTAAGGAAACAATCCGACACAACCACTCCTTGCCAGTGTCCTGGTGTAAGGCCACCGTACAACACGCGACCATTAAACAAGAGGAATGTAACAGGATAACACTCCAAAAGAACCGGAAAGGACTTCTCAGACTGGACTGTAACTGCTTGCAAGCTGGGTGCTACATGACATGCTTCTGCTTCACATTAACACGGGTACAGTTCTGGTTAAAAGGGGATTACACCCAAGACATTTCAGTTTCCTATCGAACACATCCAGCAGCAGAAGCACAGAAACACATGCAGCCGACAACCTTCAGACCCAGACACATGGACAACACCACCTTTAGTGGAGCCCTTCAGTGACACCATGTAAAAGCTCCCAGGGACAAACTTATTTCGCTTATTTCTAACAGAAAATAAAAACCACACCGAGCTTACGACTCTCAGATACGAGGATCCGTGATGACTTTTGCCATTATCACTCTCTTAGGGCTAAACAGAAACAAACAAGTCTCATTTTGCAGTCATGACAGCACCCCAGGCACGCACAGATTCGACTTTTGAAACTGAGCAAAGGTACTGAACAAGCACTCGCTCCAAATTTCCTGCCCAAAAGTTCCAACGATCTGGCAAAACTGATTTGAAAACTCCCCTCCCTTTCACCACCTCATGAGCCTTAACATAGCATCACCCTTTTGCATGATCTTCCAGAAGAAAATGAATACTGAAGCCTTCCTCCCTCACACTCTCCACAGCTCCTGTGGTACTTTGTTCCACATCCAGGATGCTATCAGCGACGTCCTGGCCAGGTGATCACCCAGCAAACTGCGCTCTGCCACCCTGGCCAGGCGGGAAGACCCCAACAGCTACTGTTTCCAACTCTTCCTGCCCCAAAACAGCAAAGAAGCGCACAACACCACTGAGCAACAGTGAGCCAGGCACAGTGCCCTGCCTCAGAAGCGACCACATTCAGCATTTGGCTACAATGATCCCCGCCAATTCCTAATTTCATTAAAATTAGACCCTTCGGTCTAATACCGTTGCTCCTGAGGAGGCTCACAGCCTCCTGATGCAGCTGAAGGGCCAAGACGGAGCCTCCTCCATCCTCCAGCTCCATTGCGACCAACGATTTGCACACCCGGCTGTCACGGAGCAGGGGCACAAACAACTTCAGCCCACAGAAGCCTACTCTCCCCCGAGCCACCAGCTGGCACAGAAGACCCAGGCCAACACAGGGGACAGCCAACATGCCAGATTTTCTCCAAACATCCAAAAACAACACCAGCACCTGCCCGAGACTCAGCAGGAGAACTTTCAGGACCAAAAAGGCTTATTTTTAATAAAGGATTACAGAAATATCAATCACAAGGCTTGGGATTAGAAACAGGCCCAAACCCACAGGTCTGATGCTGCAGCAGCCCTGGTAAGAGCGTCTACACGCCCTCCTTCAGCGTTCGAACAAACCGCAAATCTGCGGGACCAAAATGCCCAACAGGCCTCTGGATAAGGAAAAATGGAAAACCATTTCCCATAGCCCAGGTCCCAGAGACTCCAGAAACAAGCACAAGCTCTGCTTCCAACCAACACAGGGCTAAGTCCGCTACAAAGACGCTACAGCTACCCAACCTCTGTAACCGACCTTCGATTTACTTAACCCCATACAAAAGCCTTGCAGGCTCCTAATCCCGCCTCCAAAGAAGTTCAGAAAACTCCCGTTTGCCCCAGGAGCAACAGCTTTCATCCAACGCCACTCGAGAGACTTACCTTCCCAAACTGCTCGAAGTACTGCTTCACATCCTCCACTGTAGTGTTCACTGACAGACCACCCACAAATATCTTCTTCGTTCGGGTCACCATCTGGAAAAGGGAAGGACAGGAATTCACCAAATAAACTGAGAGCAGAGCGGAGAACGGGGCTCACAAGGCCACGAGCTCACCCTCTGCTGCCAGCGAGCGGCTGCCCCTTCGCAGCAGCCGAGCTCCAGCCCTCCGGCAGCACCCTCGGCGCGCTCCCACAGCATCTCCCTGCACGCGTGCACGAGCTCACCAACACCTCCTCCCTTGGTGCCCCCAGACCCCGAGAAGCGGGGCGTTACATCCCCAGCCTTCCCCCGGAGAAGTCTGCTCTGCTTCCCCCAGGTCGGGGATGGGCTGGAGGCCTGCCAGCACAGGCAGGCTCCCCGGGCTTCGCCGTCCTGTCTCGCAAACCGCACAGCATCCAGTCTCGCACGCAGTAAGGCTCATCACACGCCCGTTCCTCACTCACTTAAAAGGAGCCCGGACAAGTCCCAGTTAAATCCCGTTTTGCCTTTGCAAGGAGGCAAAGACCCCTCTGCCACTTCTCCCTCGTGCCACTGGGACAAGGGGAGAAGCGAACTGCCCTGAGAGGGGCCACTGCTGCCAGGCGGAGGCACACTGACGTCCTTTGAACTGGCTCTCCAGCTGCATCCTCCCCTTCGCTGCTTGGCTACACCCCTGCTCTCAGAGGAACACATGGTCCTAATTACCCCAAGGAGCATGGGGCTAATCCGCAGCAATTCCCTGCCTTGGAGAGCAGCCCGTTCTAACACTAAAGCACCTTCTGTCACCAAACTGCTTAATGGAATTAACCCAATTCCTACCATGTGCTTCCTGGCTCCAGTTACTCGGGATACCTGCTCACCAATTGTTCTCAGGGCCTGACCCCCCTCCCAGCACCAGCCTCCCCTTCCCTCTGTGCTTCCCTCCAGCTCTTCCTCCCGTGACAGCACTTGGAATCAAGGTAACGAACTTTAAAACTCCCACCCAAGAGCAAACTTGACGGGACACCCAAAGCCTAAAAGCAGTCTCCTGCCTGCTGTCGGCTCCTCGGTTCGAAGTCTGGCTGCACACCTGGGCAGAGCTCCCGCAACCGCTCACTTCAACGCCAGAGCCGCTGGCAGCTAAGGTCCGACACCAAACTCCTCCTGCCTTTGCCAGCGCTGAGGCACACAAGGGCATTTCGCGAAATGAAATCCTTCACCCCGTCCCTGCCAGACACCTATTAACACACAGATGTGCGCACACACACACACGCACACACGCCCCTTCTCTCCCGTATCGCAGCACGGAGCTGTTCTGTGTCTCCCGCAGCTTCAGGGCACCGCCTGCAACCTCAGACGGCCGAGGCTCCCCCTGCGCAGAGCGCAGCTCAGCACTTCTAACCGCCGCACCCTGCAGTGTAACCAAGGGGCCCGCTGGTTCCTCCAGCACCACAACCCCCGGCACGGCACGGCACAGCACGGCACGCCTGACAGCCGGCTCACACCATGCCCCACGCGAGTCCTGAGCAAACCCCAGGGAGCGGCTCTGCTACACGCGCTGGGAACCTCGCGCAGGGGACGGAACTTCACCACCACGACTCGCCCCCTTCGGAGGGACGAGGGCCGCCGCAGAACCTACCTTGGGCTGTGCTCGGCGGGGGAACGCTACCTTCGGGTCAATCTGAAAGAGACGTTGGAGAGGAGAGGTGAGCACGCTTTTGTTGCCTCTTTACGAATGCAGGATTTCCTCCGTGCGCACGGCTGTCTCTGCCCACGTGGCGCACCTTGCTAAAAACCCAGAGCATCTCCCTGAGGAGCACAAAACGAAGCAGGCCACAGACATCTGCCCCCACTCGGTACGGTGCAATCCACGGAGACTACAAGTCCCAGCATGCAGCGGTCGGGCTCGGGCTGAGCGCTGCCCAGACGGCACCCAGAGCCCGTCACATGCCGGGATTAACGGGCTCGGCTGCACCCTCCCGCCCGGCCTGCCCCCGGGTGCCCTGCAGCACTGGCGTCGCGCTAGGAGGGCTTCCTTCTGCCTTTCTGCTCTCCCTTCCACTCCACCTCCAAGCACAGAGCTCACCTGGTTAGTAACAGGACGGAAAAGAGGCGGCGGGCGAGAAGCCAAACACGTTTCACCCCGCAACAGAGGTCAGGGCAACAAAAGGGCTGCCAGGAGGGTACCGAATAAACCCAGGAGCCCAAAGGCTCCCGTGGCAGAAGCGCGGGGGCTGTGGCCGCGGGCTGCAGCGCACACAATGAAGCCGTGCCTCCCCTCGGCGCGCTGAGCCCTCCATTGTGCCTGCTCACTCGCCGCGCCGCCATCCAGGTGCCGGCTGTCCTGCTGGGCTCAGCGCGGCCGAGCGCGTGCGGCGTCGGCCTCCCACCGCCGCCACAAAGCCGGGAGGACGCGAACGCAGCCGCACGCCCAGCGCCCATGGAGCCCGCGCTCCTCCTCTGCCTCCACCTCTTTCTTTATAGCCTATTTTTACAGCAACTCCGGTGAAGTTACATCACGTCGGGGATGATCCAGACCTACAAATCAGCATAAGGAGACCCGCGGTACAGGCAGGGCTGGCTCATCCCCGCGCTTGGACGGGCTTGCAGCCGGGAGGGCAGCCCAGAGCATGGTCCCACCAGCCCAGAAGGAAGCTGTGTTTCTCGACCGCCTCCCGCTGCTTTGTTCAGCCTCGCAGCCTGGCCGCCCTCCCGTCCCGCGCCCTTTCACTTGTCACACAGCCCCGGAGCTTGGCCTCCCCGGGCCCTTCCACCAGCTCCTTCCCTGCCTTCCCCACCTCCGTCCTGACTCACAGCCTGCAACATAAATAAACTCGGCACCTAAGTAAACAGAGGCAAAAGTGAAGAGCACAAATAAACTCAGAAATAAACCTCCCTCCCCAGGCTGCGAGCAGGCAGATCGGAGGACCCTGTGGGTGCCTCCCTGGGGCATGCGAGCCGTCCCCCCTCTCCCCGCACACACACGCACGCCCTGCAGCTTCCTGGCCAGCGCAGGCACCCACGGCGAATCTTGTGGACAGGGGGACGGCAGGAGACCGGGAGGTTGATGGCAGATAATAAGCAAAAACAATAATCTACTGTCTTTTACTTCTCCGCCAGTGTCATTCAGCTCCTGCCAAGAAGATGCTTTCATACTCGGCACTGCTAAGCTCGGCCTCATTTTCTCATTACCCTGAGTGTGATCAACTGGGCAGAGATAACGCGTCCTCCTGGCTGCGGGGAGCAGGCCGTCGCTGCCCGAATTCTTCTGCACAAGCAGCTTTTGTTGCAGGTAGAGGGAGGCCCGGGCGAGCGGCTGAAGGGGCAGCCCTGGGAACACGCGGAGGAGAGCGAGTTCAGCGCCGGCCTCAAGTTACTAAAAGTGGACTGCTCCTCGGTGGCGGGAGGCTTTCTAATTAAAGCAAAAGCACCGGTACCTTTTTCCCCCCTCGTTTCTGGTGTTAAAACGAACAGCCCCAGAGGAGTTGTGTTTCAGTGTCACCCGCTGACGTCACGGATCCTTTTTACAAACCCAGATAGAAATCAAGAGTAAGAACATTCAGAACTGCTCAGATTGTATCCAAAAAAAAAAAAAAAAGAAACAAAAAAACCTGTATCAGGCTGCGGCAAGTGGAAGTCACCCGAGCACAAACCGCTTTTGCTTCACCCCAGGAGGCTGCAGGGACGAGGAATCCCCCCGATGCTGTGGGGCACCTGACGGTGCAGGTGTCCCGGGGGCTCCTCAGTAACGCTCCCCGTGCCACCGGCTACCATCACGCACCTCCTGCGTGAACCTGGCTGGCATCGGTGCCCCAAAGCAGGGCCAGGGCAGGGCAGGACCCACAAAACCTGAGGGTTGGGCTCGTGCCTTCATCGCACCTCTACAGCCAGCCTCCCTCCATCGGCCGGCACTGCCCCCAGAGCCCCGCTCTCCACCACAAAAGACAAACCCAGCAAAAAGTCAGGGACGGCAACAAAGAAACGAGCGAGGGACCCAGCACCACCAAGCCTGCTCTTCCCTCAGACAGAAAGAAGCTCAAGGCAGAGGCCAGCTGCAGCCTCACAAAGTCACGCAAATCTTTTACCTTGAGACTGCCAAGCCAATTCTCCTATCAAGCATTTCCATAAATAACCCCGTGGGCTGCTGCTATCTAGCTTACAAACAAAGAGAAGTCTGAAAAGCACAAGCTTTCCCCGGAGAATCAGGCCAACAGTGCTCGTTAGGGTAGGAAGAATTGGAAAACAATGAAGCAACAAGTTGGGCAGACACCGTCCATCAAGTGCTGTTTACCAGGAGACACCGAGCCTCGGGAGAAGGCTGCCCTTTCAGGACACCGGGCCTTCTCCTGCAAAGTTTCTTAAAACCCTAAATTAGGATTCAGATGAGTTTGTGTCATTTAACCCGTGACTCACAGCAGCTTCAGCTCAGCAGGCAAAAGGCGCACGGAGGCTCCACGCAGCACCGCAGGACCAACCTCTCACCTGGCAATTACCGGGCAAAGCACCCCAAAACGCCCGACCTGGCTGAAAACCAACCAGCGATAAAAACCAAAAAGGACGGGGAAGAGGATCAAAGTTCCTAACAAAGGAAGGGCCCCGGCGAAACAGCCCCCATGCTCTCTGCCGAGCGGAGCAGATGCAGCCGGGAATTTCAATGGCTGGCCGGTCCCCACGCGCCCTCTGCCACGAGGCCGTCTGCTCCGGCAGCACCCACCCACCCCTTCCCTTCCCTTCTTTTCCCTTCCCTGCCCTCGTGGGCCGCAGAGCTGTGTTGTGGAGGCAGCGGCGGTTCAGAGAAGAATGGAGACCCGGGATTTCACCTCGCTCCCGGCCCCAAACACCGTCAGGATCGCTGCCACCCGTCCCTCGCCTTTCCAAGAGGGGTCCACGCCAGCCCGCGGGCTGCTGACGGGACCGGCTGATCAGACGCCGTGTTTACACAGGCTAGCAAAACAGAAAGAGGGGGAAAAAAAAAAAGAAAAACCCAGGTCCTCCTCAAAATACTTTGTCGTAGCCCTGCCCCACAGCAAAGCTCCCTTTACATCCCTCCCTAGAGGAGGTTTGGGGTCCTGGGCACCCAGGCCCGGCCAGGAAGGCTGGGAGAGGTTTAACCCCAAGCTCCCAGGGGGAGGAAGGACCTGTGCACATCAAAGGGAGCGATCCAGGCGGTTAAACAGGAACAGACACAGATCTCGCTGCAACTCGCGCCGTAAACCCACAGAAAGGGGGTCTTGCTCTCCCGCCCTCTCCGTTCTGCCGAGATAAAGGCGAGGATGCCCGAGCCACGCGCTGGAAATAAAGTTGTGCGTTTGGACTCCTCGGCCGCCCGTGCCCGGAACAGGAACGTCGTTGCCCTTCGCCACGCCAGCCCCTCGCAGCCCCTGCCGCTCCCCATCCCTACCCTCACCTTCACCCCCGGGGCAGCAACGCGGAAAAGGAATCCAGGGGAAGGGAAGTCACCAAAACTGCAGAGCAGGGACCTCCCACTCAGACACCTCACCCCCACCCCCAAAACCGAGCCCGCACATCTCCCGAGCGCCACAGATTTGCAAGGCACGACCGGGTACCATCCGCCTCCGGCCCTGGGAGCCGCCGAAATCTCCCCGCGAGCCCTCCCGGGGGGCTCTCGAGCAGGCCGCCGGTGGCCCACATGGGCGGGCGCTGGCCACGCTCGCAGACAATAAAGTCCTGAACCTCCGCGACCGTTACAAAAACTTCGCCCGGGGAAAGCCGTGGGGCGCAAGGACCGATCGCTCCCTGCCGAGGGGCAAGCACAGGCCGCAGGGAGCGAGGCCTCGGAGGCTGCGAGGAGGGAGCAGCGTCGGGGGCACGGCAGCCCCGGGGAGCACGAGGGGCGGCTCCCCCTCTCCCCGAGCACCCGCACGGCTGTCCCCAGGCGCGGATCCTCGCCCCCAGACGCGCTCAGGTGTCCCGGCGTGGCAGGGGGCCGCGGCGGCAGCGCGGAGGGGCCTTACGATCGGCGGGCAGGAGGATGACCGCCGCCGGGATCCGCGGGTCGATGCCCGGACATTGGGTCAGCGGTCAATAGCGAGCCCGGAGCTCGGGCAGCAGCTACGTTACCAGCTGATAAGTGAGGTGGAGAAGGGGCCGATCAATCTTTATCAGTAATCGATAGTTTACAACCTCTAACTGGAAATCAAACACCGCAATCGATGGCTGCGCTGAGCACAGCCGAGCTCCGCCGGCAAATGCACCCCTGAGATGAGAGAAGTCATCTCACCGTCTTGGAGTCCAGTTCATGTCTGGATTGGGCCAGAACCTTGTCGACGCCAGCCTGGTCCATGAACGTGACGAACCCGAAGCCCCTGAGCCCCGCAGCCCGGGCAGGAGAGGGGATGCGGAGAGAAGAGAGAAAGTTGGTTAAAGTGGCGGCCGGGCCGCGGCGGGGGCGAAGGGAGGAGCGGGCCCGGCCTCCTCACCTGGATCTCTTTGTCAGCGGGTCCCGCATCACCAGGCACTCCTTCACCTCGCCGAACTGGCTGAAGTACTCCCGCAAACCCTCTGCAAGCACAGCGCCCGCCGTGGGTGTCCCGGCACGGCCCCGCCACCGCCGCCGCCACCCCCCGACCCCGACCCCGGCCCCGCCGCCCCCCCGGCCCCCACCGGGCACCGGCGGCAGGTGCGGGGCCGCCGGGCTCTCACCTTGCGTGGTCTGCCAGCTCAGGCCCCCGATGAACATTTTGCTGCGGGAGGAACGGGGACAGCCGTGAGCGGGGCCGCGCCGGGGGGCCGCGGAGCCCCGCGGGGGTGGCGGCGGGGCCGGGCGGGGAGGGGAGGGCGCGGATCGGCCATGTTGGCACCGCCGCCGCCGCCGCCGCGCCTGCCCGGCCCGGCCCGGCCCGGGGGGAGGAGGCGGCCGCGATCGGCACCGGGACCGGGAGATTGGGGGGGGGGTTAAAGGGGAGGGGGGGGGGGAAAGGGAAGGGGGGGGGGCGGCAGCGGCCGCCGCGCCGGTACCAGGGGTCGTGCGGGGAGTCCGGGGAGGCGAGGCCGGGCTGGCTGCCGTCTGTCTCCATTCGGACCTCTTCTCCCTGCGAGGAGCGGCGCCGCACTCCCGGGGCAGATGAGCGCTGGAAAAGGGGCCGGACGGACAGGCCATGCTGCCCCCTCCCCCGACCCCTCTCCGCCGGGCGGGGAGGGAGCGAGGGAGGAGGGCCCGGCGGGCACAACCTGCCCGGCTCCTCCCACCCCCGCCGGGCTCCGCACGCATAAAACCCGCCGGCGGCGCCGGGGCCGAGCACCGGGAGCCGCGCCCGGAGCGCACCGGGGGGAGCGGGACGGCCCCGAGCGGCCCCCGGCCCCGCTTTGTCCCCGCCACCTGCGGCGGGGCCCCGGACAAAGGCCGCGGGGCTGCCCCCGGGCGAGGACGCGGCCGGGCCGGGCTGCTCGGAGCCCCCCGAGCGGGCAGCGGGGGGGGATAAAGCCGGGCCTGGGCTGCCGGGGTGGGACCCGGGGGGCAGCGGCCGCCCTCGGGTCTCCCAGCAGGGCTCCGGGCAACCCCCGCGGCTCCTTCCCGGGACCCCGCGGGCAGCAGGATGGGGGCAGTGCCCAGCCCCACTGTGCCCCCAAACGCCGCCTGAACAGGACCCGCTGGCAGCTCCGAAGCATGGGCACGCAGACCCTAGCCTGCGCCCTCCTCAGCTCTCCGTGGCTGGGGGCACGGCAGGCCCCAAGTCACCCAGCAGATCCCTCGGTCCTGTGAATGATCAGGCTCGTGCCAAGCCTCTCGCTGCTGGCTCACGGGTTCATCTGTGTGCTGGTGGCTTCCAGAGCAGGTCTGTGTGCTTCCGGCTCAGCTCTTGGGCAACCTGGCATGGGTGGCTAGAGGAGCTCAGCGAGGAGCAAGTGAAATACCGGTTGTCACGTGCAAGTCTACAGCGAGGTGAGCTGGAGCCTCTCTGCTGCCTGCACAGTGCATCGCCCCGAGACAGGGCACGTGCTGGCATCCGTAGCACATCGGAGCACAGCACTGTGCAAAACCTCTGCTGGTTGGTGCTGTGAGCCCGTCTCAGGACAGAGGGGTATCACAGGGTCCCAGGCTATGGGCTTCTAGCAAGGGCCACGATGCTGCCAAATATTCTCCTTGCACATCTCCAGCTCTTCTCCCATCCAGCATGTGCCTTCCCCGTACCTTCTATTACTGCCCAACACGAGGCACCAAATGGCTCTCAGATCAGCACCAGCCTCAGCTGACCTTTCTTCCCTTTCTTCCACGATCACTTCATGTGCCAACACCTCATCTCCCTCCTGGACAGGAGCCAGGACACCTTGCTTTAACAACACCTTGTAGTAGCATCTTTCATAACCTGGGCTCATCCCCAAGCCCCTGGTGCAACCGTGAGTTAAATACATCCCCTCTGTTTGTTAGCTCTCCAAACCCCCGTTCACCCACTCTATTTCCCACGCTAGGTTGGTGACACCACCCATCTCCTGGCCCCGTACCTGGGCACAGCAACACGCTCACAAAAAGAGGCTTGGTAGCCACCCCTGGGGACTGAGCTGCGCGGTCGTGGCCGCAGAGCAGCCCCGGCTCCCACCAGCCCAGGCTGAGCAGCTTCCGCAACAACCCACTCATTCCACAGGGCTGAAATCACCGCGCTGGGTGGAGGTGCCTCAAGAGGCAGCTGGGCTGCTGCGGAAGAGAAACAGAAACAACATCCCGAGGTGGCACCACGGCTGGCAGCAGCGGTGCTGAGGCAGCATCTCAGCCATCTCCCCTTGTACGTCCCCAAAAAAATGGGCTATACCTGGGCCACCAGAGAGCCACTGCCGCTGCCTGCCGTGCTGCCCAAACCCACCGCTGCTGCGCTGCCTCCTGGCACCTGCTCTGATTTGGATGGCAAATGCTCCAAATGGGGAGCTGATGTTTTGCAAGTCACCTAGCACAGCTTTCAAGCTCCATTGATCGCCCAACTTAGGCAGAGAAGTAATGCTAATTAAACACAAGAAAGGGAAAAAAAAAAAAAAAAAAAAAAAGAAGAAAAACAAGAGATCAGTGTTAGGCATGCTAAGAAACAGGAGATCAGTGTTGGGCATGCAAAAGGACAACACCCCTTTGTTTACCACCAGTGCATTGTTTTTTTTTATTTTAAATGTTTATTATCTACAAGACAGCTGAAGTAAAGCAGTCTGAGAGACACGGCATTAAAACACTTCATCATATATATTTGTTGCATTATGCTTCTGCCTTTAGTCTCTTCCCCACTGAAATAATATTGGAGAAGGGAGAACGGGATCCATGCGAGTTAACATCTGTGAACACAAGAGGAAAAAGCATGAGTCTTCAGGAGGGTTTGGATGGAGGCTGTGGTTGGACTTGCATCACTAGTAAAGATGGTACGCTGTACCACGTAACTTATCCCAAGGCCCTTTCCAAAACACACGTGTAATACTTCGTATTTCCACCTTAGGACCCCAGAGCCCTTTGGTAGCATCAGTGCATTTCTCCCTCTAACACGCAAGACAGCAAGTCCTGAAAAAATCTGTTGATCAGTGACAGTAGGAAGCTTTCCTCCCAGAGAAGTAAATATATAAAACATTCCAGACCTTATGATTGGAAAGATGATCTCCAAATATAAAATAATGCAGCATTGTGCTCCTGGGGCTGCAGACAGACAGCTGTAGTGCCTCTGTGGCTGCTGCTGAGAGGTTGCCAAACACCAGCGAGATTAACAAAACTGCTCAGTTTTCTTGCTGCTATTCAGTGTCTCGTGTGTGGTAGAGTGACACTATCAAAATCATGTCCACTTCCTGCTGAGGACGATGATTGGCAAAGCTCTGCCCAGCACCAGCAGCAGACACTGGAGTTATTCATGGAGAGAGGGAGGCTCCAAAACGTGGAGGTTAGGGGAGGGGCAGGGCAGCGGCGGCCTCTTTTACTCCATCACACACGGCTTGAGGAGAGATCAAGTCCTGGAGACCTGTTTCTGTCCAGGAGCCAGGAGCTTTTGGCAGTCAGGTACTTTGAGAAGTTTTGTTTTTCATTTCGTTTGGACAGTTAATAAACAAACTTGAATTGGAATCCAAACCATTTTTGTAATATTTGTGTTACGATGCTGAACAAGCAAACCTGGAAGACATTAACCACAGCCCCGCCGGCGGCCTGGGGGCAATGCCAGTCTGGCAGCGCCTTCTGGTTGTGCTCCTGTGCTGCGAATGATGCTGCGAAGTGATGCTGGCCCTCTGGAAAGGCTGATGGCAAAACTGCCCCATGCACGGGCAGCCACCGCGTCTGCCTCCAAGGGAAGCGGCTTGGGGCAAGAGTCAGGCACCTTCATGGAGAACAACTTCATGGAGAACGTGGAGCAGAATAAAGGGGAGTGTGAGCAGCAAATAAAGGCAACAGGGATAACTGGAAGAAAGGAGTGAGGGAGAAGAGGAGCAGAGAGGGGGAGACGACCCCAGTTACCACGGAACAGCAAGAAGGACCGGAACTTCAGACACCTGAACTTCATCTGCACAGAAGGGAAAATAAAAGTAAGACATGATTTGGCTCTCTCAGAGAGAGAAGAAGAAAGAAAACGAGAGAGCTTGTAGCACAGTGAATAGGGATGCAGCATAAAACAGCAAAAGAGGAGAGGTCTCTGAAGGACAGCAGGAGACCGCAGGCTTCCACTTGCTGTCCTGGAAACGATGGGCACAGGAAAAATCAGAGCCCTTCCTGCTGCTTCCCTCTCCACAAGCCCCAGCAACTCCTCCGTGGCGACTGCTCTACACGACCCTGTCTGCAGCGAGGCAGCGAGCGAGGGAGGAAGCTCCGGCTGTTCGGCCACCAACCGCGGAGCTGCCCCGCTGACCAGGCGCGGGTGCCAGCTCTGTGCTGCACGGAGGGCTCCCCTCCCCAGAGGTGGGCTGCAGACATCTCCACTTCCCATCAATCTTCTCCCAATGTGGCACTCCAAAAGTTACAGGGAAAGTGAGAGAAAACAACGGCAAGTTTGTAAAATGGGGCTTTTCTCCTCAAACGTGCCCTGAGCATCACCATCCCTCCCTCCCATCTCTCAGTTTCCAGTTGTCGCTGACTTTCATCGGTCTCTGCTTTATGCCACGTCCTTGCTCCTACCTAACCCCTGCCCGGCCCTTCCTCCAGCAACCCGAGCAAAGTCGATGTTCCCAGAGCACCAGCCCGCTCCTACCAGGCTCTTCCCCACCCAGGAGCAGAGCTCTGCCTCTGCCCTTCCCTCCCTCGTCAGGAATTTCAGAGCTTCCCATGGGGTGGTGACAGGGAGGGACCCACCTCTGGGCTCAGAGATGAGGATGCATGCCAAAGAAATCCACCAGCTCTGTTGGACTGTTATGAAGAGCTGCTGATCGGTTCCTTGTGCTCGCTGGGGAAAGGACGATCAGCTCACAGCACAGGAGACAAAGGCCTCAGGTATTCTGACAAACCTACAACTATAGGGGTGGCTGAAGATGGAAGAGGTCAACCGGGAAGGCTGAAGAATCCCCATCCATGGACATTTTGAAGGACAAATCAAGCAAACATCAGTTTGGTGATGAGGTTACATTTTGCTATGTATGTATTTTATTATTTTGTTATAATAATTTGCTTACTGTGGAGAGGTGACATCTTGGCATTGCTTTTAATCCTCGGTTTCAGAGGAAGAACAAGGAGAAGTTCAAAGGATGTGGTCTACAGGCACGTGTCGGGCAAGGCACAGGACAGCATGGGGCCGGGCTGCATCAAACACCGCCGGGGCTGCAGGGAAGGTCTGGGATCAGGCTGGATAAAACGGCATTAACAGAAAAAGGTCTGGGTCAGCTTTAAGAGCACCAGCCAGTGCAAGGGCTGCCAGGTATCTTAGACAAAACGGGCTTCTGCACTAACAGAAAGAAAGTGCTGAAGTCCTGTACTAAAGCTAAATCCCGTGTCCCAGTGAAAAACCACCCCGGAGAGCTTTTCCAGTGCCTCCCCAGCAGCAGCGCTGGCACCCTGCAGCCCGGCCTGCAAAGCAGCTCCTCGGGCAGGGCCCAGCACGATCAGTCCGTCTGCATCCTCCGCAGCTCTTCCACGTGTGAATTATTTATCCGGGGCTGAAGTCAGCACCATGGCAAGGACCTCTAAGATCTGCCTTAAAGACAGCAGAGTCCAAGGGAACAGGGGAGCACTGAGGGGCAGGACGGCCCGATCCTCCGCCGAGCTGCTCGCAGGAGGCAGAAAACCTGGCTGCTGGCACTGCCCCAGAGCAGCACCAGAAGAAAAAGGCATTTACAGGAGCAAGCAGAGAACTTCTGGCTCACCACACGAGCAGGAGCTGAGCAAGCAGAAGCTGTTTCTCCATCCCCGCTCTTTCAGGACATAATCAATTTCCTGCTTCTGCTCTAACACTCGCACTGGCTTTTAACTCTCCCATTTCTTCAAGACTTATTTTCTAATCTAAGCTGACGGGACCTTTGCTCCACAAATCCCAACAGCACTTCCCAGAAGACATCTTTATAGCATTCTGGTACTATGGTGGCGTAAAGCAACTGGAACTATGCTGTTAAAACTTAACGGCGCAAAATTTAGAAGGTTTACAGGTTATTTGGGGAACAAACAGAAAAGAGCTTCTTTAAAATCCCAGGTATGTGCTGGAGCTCCCGAGGCAGGAAAGGTTCAGACCAAGGCAAGTGTACGGGACAGAAATACACACAGTAAATCTCCTTAAGCAGCTCAGCCTGTCCTGGTTCCTCAAGGTTTTGCCAAGGTATTTTGTTTGCACTTGCCACATGACTCGCATCAGGCATCGCAGCCTAATCAAGACGGACACCAGTGTCTTCCCGGGCAAAGCTCCCATCTTCAGACTGCAGGAGCAGCTTAGCTGCTTTGTGCGCGTAATTCCTGCCCGAGCCGCCTTCCTGCTGAACCGGGCAGGGAGGCACAAGGGAGACGACGAGGGTCCGGGTGCACTTGTCCTCTCTGGTCATCCTCCTACTTGCCATAGAAGAACGTTCAACGAGCACCTCACCGAGCGAGGCACAAGCTCACCCAGCGGGTGCTGTACGGAGGGGAGCTGCTGTCTTTCCGTAGCAGCGCACCCAGAACAGATGCTCCGGGGCCAGGAGCGGTATCCTCGGGTTTTATCTGCCCCCCAGGGCACACCGTCTTCACTCAGGCTTATGAGCTGCTGATCCTTTCAGGCAAGGGAACGTGAAGCGAGGGGACTGTTGCTAGAGATTCCAGTCACAGCAACCTACACCAGCTTTTAAGTATGTTTAGAGCCGAAAGAGGCTCAAAATCTGCCCCTTGGTCTCGGGACACAGCGATTCCCCCTGCCCGCAGACCAGCGAGCTGACCTCTAACCGAAGACAAGCCCCGGTTCCGCACCGCTCGTAACCTAGTGGGAAATATGTTGCTCCTGCCGCTACTTGTCTGTTCTTGCCCTTGTATCTTCTGCTCAATTTTCACAGCCTTTAAGCATTTATCTTTTCACGCCTTTGCCTGCTCTGGATTTCCCTCAAGGCTGATTTTGCTACATTCGGGTCCTTATGCCATTTTCTTTTTTTTTGCTGCAGACAGCCCTCTGCCACCCACCTCACAGCCCGGCCATCCGCGAGCTGCAGCAACCCGAGGCACCGACCCCTTTTCCACCCGGAGCAGGTTCCACCACTGCACCCCTCAGAGCTCCCAGCCGGCGGGTGGCCGACCCCACGGCCGCTCGGGACCAGCTCCCTCCAAAGCAGCTGCCCAGGGCGTTCCTCAGCACAAAGCCGGGACGTGGGCAACGCGGAGACACTGCCACAAGCGGGGGGATGAGGGGAGCAGTGGGAAACCTCTCCCGCGGTGGAGGTGCGCAGTGGGTATCGGAACCATTCCTTTACCAGAAATAGGAACGAAACCGTGACCTCTGCCGTTCCAAGTCTGTCAGGCACACGTATCAAAATGGGGAACACCAGTATCAAATCCTACGGCCCCTAGAAAAAAAAGTATAAATCTAATTCCATGTTTTAAGTTTAAGATTTTAGTTCCATCTACCTGCCACGTCGCAGGCTGATCAGCCAACATCCTGCTCTCACGTTTGACCGAACGACTGGGGCAGCTCTGGGGACTCCAGGGGAATCTCACGAGGGG
Organism: Oxyura jamaicensis; assembly: GCF_011077185.1. Lineage (NCBI taxonomy): Eukaryota > Metazoa > Chordata > Aves > Anseriformes > Anatidae > Oxyura > Oxyura jamaicensis. The sequence continues at coordinate 7,726,461 of NC_048907.1, forward strand.
AATCTCACGAGGGGAATCTCACGAGTTCACTGGAAATGGTAGGCTCATAGTCAGGCTTATGAAATCCTGACTCTCCGGACTTGTAATCTGATTACACGGGTGGGTTTGGAAGCCCTGTTCAGTGTGCCCTGTCCTGCTCCAGCACTTCCCCTCTGGAGATCACCAAGTTTGCTGCTTCAGACACCCTGGGGATCTGGAAGCTGCCCGCTTGTGATGGATGGAAACAGTGAGGCAATAAAGGCTCAGTTTTTCTAAAGTCCTCGTCATTTTTGAGCATTTGAGTCAAAAAGCCGGAGATGCAGTAAACATTCTTGGCAAGTGGGACTAGGCTGCGAGCGGGACGTTCAGATAACCCTTACCTTCTGCGTCCTTACCCGCAGCTGCACCCTGTCCTCTGCTCTGCGGCACTCAGCTAGACACCAGGAAAGCTCGTCCAAATATTTTCCTATTGTCGCATTCCTGGTACAACTTACAAAACGCACTTGAAACAAAACACATTTTGGAGGGTGAATCTAAAAAAAGCCTCTCTGGTGTTTGAAGAAAGCTGGGGACAGAAGAGACATTTGCTGGGAAAGCAGCTCCAGAGCCAAGCAAATTTTTGAAGTGGGAAAGCTCCTCTTACACACTCCTGCTAGTCAGACAGAATGTGCTCAAGTTTGTTGGTCATTCTGGAGCCCTGCAAGCAATGTAATGTCTGGTAAATTCATTCCCAGATGCTGGGGGAACGAGGGGTTGTGGGAGGAGAATCAAGATGGGGAGAGATTTACTGCAGAACAGAGAAAAGGCAAATCGATGGAAGTTTGTTCAGCCTAACCTCCCTTTTTTAAGCGAGGCTGCAATAGGAGAAATTTGGGGATTTTTTGCTTGTGTTGCTTTAAGGGCAGGAATGCTGGAAACAGAGGTATTTGATACCTTTGCTGCTAATTACAGTGCAAGCTCCCAGTGTCCTGACAATGCCCTTGTCCCTGACCTGGAGGGGCCTCACTGTCTCAGGGTCAGCTGTAATTTAGTTTTAGGTCAGCCCAGGGACTCTCCTGCCAAACTAACTGCACTTTGTTTTGAAGTTGAAACCATTTACTAGCAAGGAAGGGTCTGAGACCATCAAACTCATTTCACTAACGAGAAACAGCAACCCAGCAGAGCCCCCGAGACGAGGGTCAGCGCCGAGCACAAGGAGAGCTCAGCTGCATCGCTGGGGAAGGGGCTGTTCCGCCCGCAGAGCCACACGAGCCTGAGCTGAGCTCTTCCGTTCCCTTCAATTAAGCGTGTTTATTACAAAACCATCGAGGGACCAACTAGGCTGCGCCAGTCCCCGAGCAGGCACCGCGGCGTTGTCAGCCCCCCACCTCCGAGAGTTTACGACACAGTTGCTGCACGTAGCGGGAGGATCGAGGAAGAAAACTGCTCTCGGTACAGCTCGGGAGGTGCTGGTGCTGCTCCTACCTCTTCTCACAGATTACCTAGGCAATTTGGGGCAAGAAATTCCATTTCTCTGCTTGAAAACTGGGATTTTTCGTCCCTACCTCATGATCTGCTTCAAGCTTTTCAGAGAGAACATGCTGCAGAAAATAACCTGAAGATACTTTTTGACTTCCTCTGAATAATCAGCTCTAACTCCCAGGGAAAGAAGTTCTTTTTTCAAATCAACAGATTTGGATCTGATCTTCTTCCCCCTCACCATATTCCCGGACAGGGATCATGCTGTCAGAACACCGCAGAACGCTGCCTGAAAGTGACTTTGTCGCTTCAGGAGCTGTTCTGTACAGTCTGTGGGTGAGTCTGAGAGCCCAGTGCCCCTCACCTGTTTCAGTCCCCCCTCTTTCGCGTTTATGCGGACATAGGACGGGGTTTGCCCAAGAAAACCCTCCCAGAGCACAAACCCGTGCACATCGCTAGGACAAGAGAGGCTGCATGACAAAAGTGCCAAGTTACTAAAAAGTAATTTATTTATTTTTTAATAATACATGAATGCTCAGCATCCACATCATGAAAACATGAAGGAGACACAAGCACAGAACAGAACGCCCTTTGGGAACACCACAGCATCTCCAGTTCTAGATGCTGGCTGTAGCTGGGGTCGGTGCCGAGACGTGAGGCCGCAGCCACAAAGAACAGGACTGCTGGGGGGCGTTCGGACAGCGATGCTCAAGCCTTTCTTTGATAAAGCTGACTACAAGCCTGCAACACACCCTGATGTGTTAGCGCTTGTTCACTGCCATGCTCGACAGCCGCAGAGCGTTGTAGCAGAAAGAATTACCAGTCCTACAGACTTGGAGATGAGCTCAAAAGGCAGTGCCCCAGTCGTTAACCACCACAGGTCCCTAACTACACATAAACCCCAGCTCTGCTCTCACCATTGGTTCCTCTGTAAATAGCAACACAGCTTCCGAGGGCTCGTCTAAATTGCCAGAGCTCTTTGTGGGACAGGTCCCAGCTCCCCAAGAGACCTCTTCTTCGTGACTCCCTGACAAAGCCACGATTTTCAGGAGCGATGCAACTGCCACGTACCAGAACAGGGCTCTGGAGCAGAGCAGATAGCTTTCTTGGCAGCTGGCCCACCGTGCTGGAGCTCGCTCTCAGGAGAGATTAGAGGGAGTAAAAACCTCATTGCCTTCAGAGCGAAGCACTCAACCTGCTTCTACCAGAGATTTCTTGCGAGAGGAAAAAAAAAATCCAAGCGTCTCTACAAATAGTAGACTGCAGGAACAGAGAAAAGAGATAGCCCAGTTACTGTCGTCTGTGCGCCTTCGTGAGCAGCTCGGGGAACCGTCAGCAGCACAGGACAGGCAGAGGCTCCGAGCGGTGTTTTACACTGGAAACATCACTAACAGCAGGACAGAGGAATGTCTCCCTCCATGAAATCACCCAAAACCCAGGCCTGTGATTGCAAAGTTTAAGTGGTTTTGTTTTTCTTAAACTGATGAATAGCAAGAAATAAGTTTTATTTCTCAGGCAACCTCGTTCAAGCCTCCCCCCACCTTTTTTTTTTTTTTCATTATTATTATTATTTTAAGGCATGGTGGAAGATGGAGACTACACTCAGGTTCCCAGGTAGCGCAATTCATAGAGCGAGGCTGCTGGAAGTGGAAGCAGAAACTCCTCAGCCTTGCTCAGCCTCTGTGAGCTTTCAGAGTGCCCTATCGCTTCGGGGGTCACCCCGTCACACCCCCAGAACCCCTACAGCAGAGGAGGCAGGCGAGCGTTTCCACCCGTGCCGAGAAGGCTGAGCCCTGCCTACAGATGAGGCAGTTTCCGTCCCCACGCAGAGGACTGAGCACACACGAGCTGTTCCCCAAGGGCACAGAGGAGTCCCAGGGCTGGAGCTCCTGTGCACCAGGGCACACCTCCGGCTCACCCAGCGGGATCCCGGGGATGGGGCCGCAATCGCCACGTCCCACCCCGCTGGCCACGGGGAGGTCATCTCCTGCCCTCTGCTCCTCCGCCACCACGGCCGGGCTTTGCGAGGTGGAGCAGGGAGCTCCCGCCTGGGAACTGGGGAGCAGCAAGGAGGGAGAGGATGCTGGAGTGGAAGTGATTTGAATTAGAACAAACTGGCTGCTGAATAGAAGCTTTTATTCCAGCATGGAGAAGGCTTTGTTAGTCAAGCACATGTGATGCACAAAAGCCTCCACTTGAATTCATTGAGTTTTAATTGGTTCTCAGGTGGGGGAGGAGATGGGTGTTAGGAATTAGGGATTCCTTAAAGAGGCAATATCATTAAATCTTAACGCCTCTTCCCTCTCACCCCACACCCCCAGCCTTGGCTTAGGAGTCTGGCCTCATTCAATTGTCTTACGTTAGAGAATCAGAAAAACCCAGGGAGAGAAAGGGTGGGAGGGGGAGTCACTAATAAAGCCTAACGGGAGATCAATGAACGAGGAGGGTGAGGGGCAGGACAGAGGCTGCAAAAAGAAAGAGGCTGGTTGGGAGAGGAGGGAGGTCACCCACAGGCAGGGAAGGCAGGAGAACCTCAAAGGGACGAGGGAAAGAGAATGATGCCATTCGAGTCAGGGCTTTCTTTTCTTGCCGCATTCCTTCTTTTATTGAACACTTACAACTTCCCTTGGAGATCCTCTATCCTGGCTCTGTCAGCCCATGCTCCAAAATAACACCGCCACTCCCCACGAGGAAGGAAGAAAATCCCGGGCTGGGCACGGGGCTGCGCGCGGGGAAGGACGGCAGCAGGAGAAACCTGTTTGGAAGGACCTCGCGAGAGCGGCCGCTTGTTTTGCCAGACAGCACGTTTCAGACACAAGTTTTGTTACTAGGAGCCTGCTGCAGCCATAGCTCAATCAAAGTCCTTGTGAGTGAAAGAAAAAGGGAGTAATCGGGAGCTGAAGAGATTTCACAGGCAACGTTGCAGGAGGCACGGCTGCCTGCTTCATGAAAGAGACCCCGGGTACCTGCGAGCCAGCCGGCTGCCACGGGCTGGTGGGGGACACATCTCAAACGTGTAACGATTTCCATCAGTCCAGTACATCACGGGAGAATTAGTTAACGCCGTTTTACCTATTACATGTGGGATTTATAGATACGAGTGACGTACCAAGAATACTGCCAGCAAACACTAACCCTAACACACCTTCTTTTAGAGTTCCTGACAGAAGAATGCCGCATCTATATTTAAATCGGACAGCTTCTGCAGCAGATGTTCCATACAGGAAGCACTGCCTACCGGCTAATTCTCGATCACAAAATTAAACTGCAGTCTCCAGCTGTAGGCTGAGCCTTGGCACTAATCTCCTCCAAGGCAAGGGCACTGCAACTAATTACTGTACGGACTTAACCAGGAGGTCTCAGACTTCTGCTCGAGGACAGTGCCGGATGCTGAAAGCAGCATTCCCGTGGTGGTGTCTCTTTAGGAGACTCCCTGATCAGAATCACTTTGTGCAGTGTGAATGTGAAGGAAAGGCGAGATTGTCTGCTGACCCAGCTGGGGACGGGGTGCTTCTCACATACACATGGGTTATTCACGCATTTCAGGGCACGGGGAAACAAGATCAGTGAATTCAGCTACTGAACGAGTCAGAGAATCCAATTTTCTAAGCTCCCTTCCTGAAACATGAGCCTAAGTATCGCTTAGAAGTGACACGGAGGCTGAAGTCTCATTTGGTCCTTCACTCCAGCTTAAAGCAGACGTGGTCTCCACCTGGCAAAGGCATTCGTGAGCAGTGGGATGTGACAGTGCCTGGCACCAGCCACACAGAAAGTGCTTAACCACACACGGAGAAGAGCTAACACTACTCTGCCTTGATTTTTAACAGTGCAAAGTCTACACTCTGACTCCACCAAGCTGCCTATTGTCACTGCTTGACCAGGGACAAACCATGAAAGCCCTGCCCTACAGGAACAGCCCAGCAAGGGAGTCTCCCCTGGGATGCTTGCGTAGGAAAGATGATTTTTTTAAAAAAAAAAAAAAGTCACATTAGAGGTAGAATTTTTCTCTAAGCAATGTTTCTTGTGTGCTTCAGTTTGCCTCTTCTCACAGGTGCACCTGCATTCCAGGTAGCATACATGTTACAGACAGATTTATTTCTTTTTTTTTTTCCATTTTATGAGCTTTTGTTAATCCACAGGCATCATTTCAAACAATATCTGACTCGCCTGGAGCGCCCAGCTGCTCTTCATCATCAACAGTAATATGTGCAAGTCCATCTTCTTGTGCACAATCCTGAACACGATCCCTGCCTCCTCAAAGAGCCACATTGCTCCGTGGAAGACTAAGTCATTGGGCTGTGTCCTACAGTCCTGCATCCAGTGCCAGAGACAGAACAGCTCCTGTGATTATCTTCCTAGTTACAAAACCAAGGAGAAGGCTGTCAGGGTAAGGATGGGCAAGGGCACGCCTCCAAGGCTGCTCCCAGTATTTATCCTAGACTTGTTGCACTGGATGCATTTGCCCTCCTCCCAGCAGCTTTCTAGTAACAGCCTTTCCTGTAATTGCTTCCTTCCCTTTCAGACACATTCAGTTTGTCTTTATACTTCATTGCAGGAGTATTGCTTTTCCCAACAACTCCTCGTTTCTAAGCCCCCCATTTTGTAGCTTCCAGACCATCAAATGCCAAATTTTCCTTTGGAGAGATATATGTATACATATTTAAATCTTCCATTATGCTCAGAAGTCTTGCTGCTGTCTTACGGCTCTTTGCAGATGCCTTCGATAGTTGACATCCTCTTACAACATCTATCCTAGCAGGTACCACTGCCGCAGCCTCTTGGTATGCGACAGCAGGCACTTCTGAGCTGCTCCACTACACAAGCCCCAGATTTGTCTGTCACAAACAGTGTCACTTATCACAGCATCAAATTTGCCGTATGCAGCAGGTCCCTTTAAGGCTGCCATGAATTGAAAATTGTTTTCCTACCTCTTCTCGATTCCTGATGGAACAGGTATCTCAGCAATCAGCAGTGGCTTTGGGGCAAAGTGTGACTGACACATCTGTATCAGCTAATTTTACTCCCAGCTTGTTTTGTTACATTAAACCCCCAGATGCTCGCCACATTTCCTTCTTCCCAAGCAGGAAGGATAGCAAAACCCTCCTTTCAGCCCCAGAAGATGCTCAGCTATGGCTGCTCCGCCAATGAGACTGGCTTCACCTCACAGGCGATCCTGGAAGCAGAAGATTGCCTCTTTATTTGCACCCAAATGAAGGCCACCCTGGGCAAAACTCAGCCTTACCAAGACATCCCAGCCAGCTCCAACAGGACCACAAGATGTGCCAAGCCACCGGTCAGGTCCAAGTTTAACTTCCCCTTATCCCTTGTGAAGAGGCAGAGGTACGTGGCTGCTGACAGTTTCAAGTTACAAGACCACCTCCAGCACCAGTCTTTACAGGGCTGGTCAGAACGCTGGTACAGGAACGTGCTCTGCCTCCCCTGGCAATCCCCTATTCCTGCTCCAGCACAACCAAGCCTTGCAAGGGCTTTGTTCTGCAGATGGCCACCCCAGCACCTTGGGCATAGCGCAAGGGTTTGCTGCAACTTGCCTGCAGGGATACAGATTGCAACTTCCTGAGCTTCTTCAGTTGTGGCTGCTGCCTCCAGCAGGCTCCAAACCCGGGCTGCTGCCCCAGCCCACCCAAGGCTGTAGCTGCTGCAGGACAGGACATCGGCACGCACAATTGCTCTGGGCCCAAAGGCCACGTCCAAGTGAGCCCAGGAGGAGGACAGGGAGAGCTGCGCTGGGGCAGGGCGCTACATCTTACCGCGACAGAATGAGGCTAGGATGACTAATGAGGGAAACCAGCGCTGCTGCAGCTTTCCAGTCCAGTGCCCTCACAGGTTTCTGTGCAGGATGGTAACACTGTGCATTTATCGGTGTCACATCACACACTGATTGTTCCTTAAACCACATCTCTGTGGCCCCACCAGCCCGTGCACCGTGCTCGGGTAGATCTTTAGAAAGGCGCACCACGAACACTGACAAACAGGTTACCACTGTGAACTTCTGGGGGGTGCTTTGCTACTTCAGGACGTCTGCCCCTTGTACCTAAACATGCTCTTGCTCTCAATGATATCGCTGCTCTGTCCCCCGTGTTTTGACAGGTAAGGAGACGAGGGGCACTGTGGCTTTAAGAAGGTCACTTCCACTGTCCTGCCGGTGTAATTAGCCTGCTAAAGAAAGGGCAGAGGCTGGAAATTGGATTGAGCAAACCAGGCTTTAGCCTCGGGATGAAGGCAGAGCCCCAGGATTGTTATGTTAATCACCTGAGCTCAGCACTCCCTGCCCTTCAAACCAGCACAAGCCCAGGACCCCTCTGCAGAGCCAACCCGACCTGGCTCCAGCTGCCCTACCACACCTCCTCCACTGCTGGCCTTGGGGACACTGGGGACAGCCCTGCGGGCAGACCGGGGCCACCCAGCACCACCAGGGGTGCCCCTGCCCTGCCAGCAGCCCATGGTCACACCGCACCACAACTCGACAGGGGTCATGGGCGATGAGCTGAGGGGCCAGGGCTGCTCCACGCCAGCTGAGGATCCAGCCCCGGCCGTGCTGAGTCAATGAGCACGTCTGGAAGCACAGAGCGCTTCCTGCTATCTCACCCATGGAGAAATAGCGTTAAGAACAGGAGGCCCGATTTGTACCCAGCATAACAACCGTAGGCAGCAGAGCCGTGTGAGATGCAGCTCGGGCTCAGTGCAGGGCACAAGCTCAAGCTGTCGTGCCCGAGTCCAGCTCCTTCAGTGCCAGGGCTCACCCAAGACAACCCCGGGGTAAGTCCTGGGGTACAGCCCTGCACCAGAGCTGTCACCTGCACCGTGCTGCCCCTGGCACCAGCGTCACCTCCAGCACGAGCCGGTGCAGCTCTGCTGAAACAAGCAATGCTGTGTGAGCCAGCGGCGGCTTGGCCCAAGGTGCCCGGGTTGCTGAAGGGGTGCGTCTGTGGCGAGCCAGCGGGAGCTGGTGACGAACGCTCCCAGTCACAGCTGGCCGCCTGCCGCCTCCTGTTTTGTCCTCGCCACCTCTCCCTTGGAGAAGAACAAGTTTACCTCACTGTGTTTTGCTAGTTTGTGCCCCCACAGGCGTACCGGCCTGGAAGGATGCCCTTTTGTCCCCTCTGTTCACAAACTTCGGGCTAGCAACCCTCGCTGCTGCCGCCACCACCCACCTCCTTCCCCACCCAGCAGCCCAGGCCGGCCATTGTCCCCTCCTTGCAGGCCCTATTTTTGTAGGGTGAGCTCTCGCCTCTCCCCCTGGCCGGGCCAGCTGGGGCTCCGCGTTGCCTCCCTTGTTCTTCCACGCATTTTTTCACTGCGCCCCTGCGCTGCCTGGGAGGGGGAGGGAAGGAGGAGGATGGGAGGGCAGCGTCTGGCCCCGCGTCCAGCGCGCCGGATGGCATGGTTTTGGAGAGGCCTGGCTTAGTGAAGTTATTCAAGCCAACGGCAGCCTGGCAACCGGGCGGCCACAATGGGAGCGCAGGAGGAGGAATGTTTCCACATGCCTGATCAATGGGAGCAAGGGAGACAGCAAAGCAAACAGAAGCTGGGAAAGAGACACAAAGAGAAAGCAGCCTTTTCTCTGCTCAGTTCCTTTCATTTGTCACAGCTCTTTGTGAAGCTGATGACAACGGAGGCCCTTTGGAGGCTAGTTTCAGGGAGTTTGGTTTTTCTAATTAAATAAAACGCTGCGTCCTTTTTCTTCACTTGTCACCTTCCAGCTCACCAAAAAATGGACGAGCAGCCCCATCTGTGCTCGAGCCTCCAACTCCGGGCACCTCCGGGGAGCCCCGAACACCTCTCCCTGTCCGAGAAGGCAGAGGGGCAGAACCACCCCATCGCTTACCCCAAAGCATCTCCTGGGCTGTCTGCGGTGCCCTGCCCGAGCTCGGCAGGACCCGGGGGGGATGCAGCGCCGAGCAGCACATGCCACCCGCACCCCCCCGGCTGCTCGTTACGGGAATAAAGAGCCCGGCCGAGGACGGCTCCTCTGGAGGTGGCGTGCTCTCCGCAGCAGCTGCTGACGAGACTATCGGGCAACTTTCTATGGGAACGAGGCAGCGTTCAAAATAGGGTTAGAGGGTAGTTGCCTTGGAAACTTGGACCGTTTCTGCCGAGGGGTTACGATTTTCCCCGCTAGGTCCCAGACGGGATTTACCTGGGAGCTGACTGTGGGACAGAAGCTCCCGCCCGCCGCCTCTCGAGGGCTGCAAAGCGGCTCCCCGGGAGGCGAAGGAGGGGTTTCTGGAGAGAGGCACCAGCTCACTGGTGCTGGGCTGCACAGTGACAAACAGCAGCCAGATCCAGCCCCGTTGCGTAACCAGTGGTGGGAGCCCAAAGTTGTTTCCTCTAATTACTATGCAAGAGTTCACAGCAACAGGCCTCCTCTGTGCAGGAGTTTACAGAAAGGGCCCTCCCTGGCCGTAAGCCACTGCCAAGCAAACCAACAGGAGAGGGAGTTTGGGGGTGAGCTTTCCTGCACTGAGGTCAGACCAGAGATTATTCACTTAAAAATAAGTCTAAAAAAAGTCTACTTAGAGGGATATAATGCTGAAGAACAGGGAAAAAAAAAAAAAAGGTTGAATACACCTGCCTGTTCTGAGCCACCACCAAAATGCAGGCTTCCTCTCCAGCAACATCTCCATCCCCACACAGCCAGGGCTGCAGAAGCCAAGCTCCAGCCCCTGGGCACCACGCGTGCAGGAGGATGAGTGATCCCACCTGCGCATCTGCTACTCAATCTGATTCAAGGAGTGACCAAATTGTCAAAGGGAGACTCAGCAACATGAGTGCTGGGAATGGCAGCGTGAGCTTCAGATGAACCAAAACTTGGTCCTGACCGCTGGTGGAGCACTGGCTCAACACCAGAAAATCCCTGGCCACCATTTCCAAAGGACCAAGGGCACAAATGGCTGAATACAGGCTCCACAGAAGCACAGGCTTGTTCACTGCCAGGCTCTCTGGGCAGATAGCAAGTTCCTCTGCTGATGCCTGTTTCTACTCTTGGATTGCTGAGCGCTGGGATAAATCTCTTGGCTCCGCATTACTCCCGTTTCTCAATCAGCAGAGCTAATACTGGTCCAGATGTTCTGGCAGTCAGGCTGTGAAGTGATCAGGAGCCATACCAGCTCCAAGGCCAGGCCACCTGACCAGCACTGCACACCCAGCATCTCCACCCAGCCACTCCCGGGAGGGTTCAGGCACACCCCTGCTGCCTGGCCAGGCTAAAGAGGCTCCCATTCTGCATGGAAGCAGCAGGGGCTTCCTCTGCCTCAGTCTGGAAGAACCAAGGAGGTGACACCCTGCCCCACTTCCACTGTTTCCCCCACCCCAGCAGGGTTACATCTGATGTGCTGGGCAGTGATACGTGTCAGCTGCTCCTTCAATGTTGTAAGCACTTCTAAAGAAGAGCAGTAATAACAGGAAGCATAGATGATTAAAAAGGGGGATTCTACCTTCCCCAGGTCTCCACATCACCAAGCTGTTTGCTGCTATGTAATCAACAACCTTGCTCTTGGGAAGCATCTCAGTTTCCTCATGGGAGTTTATCAGTGCCATCCCAGTCCTGCCTCGCTCTCCCACTGCCCCCAGACATGCACCAAGCACCAGCCTGCATCTGGATGGAAGTCAGGAACCTCACCTCGCCAACTATAGAGTGAAAACTCACTGCACAGGCATTACCTACTGCTTAAAAATTATTCCAGAACTCCTCGAGTCTTCTTGTAAGGAAGGAGAAATCCACCTTCACTCCTGCTCAAAGGATTGCTTTCATTAGGGCCTCCACAGATTTGCAATAGCAAGTATTTAACCTGCTTCAAAAATATTCATGAGACTCTCACATGCATTCAGTAAAGGCAGACAAGCAAAATCCTCAGCTCGTGTTCTCCTGGGGTCCCATGGTGCTGATGGCAATATACATCCTAATTACCATATATACCATATTGAGAATGAGACCTTGTCAGCTCTGGCAACGCTTTCTTTGAGTCAAAGAAACAATCTGGAAGTGATTGTGATTATTTCTCAGTAGATCAGAAAAAAAAGTCTAACCACGTGTGAATATTTTTAAATAACTGCCCTCAGTGAGAAGGTTCCCGACAGGCCACAGAGAACATCTGAACTGTACAAGAATATTTAGACGTTTCCAGAGCTTAGGTTGTGCGTAAGAATACAACGTGCTCCTAAATGGGGAGGGGGGCGGGGAAGTCCTCAGGTATGAAGAGCTGTCAGGGCAGTGCATGATGATATTCACTAAGCTCCTGAACAAAAATGTTGCTCCTCTTTACAAACAGTGCATTTGAAGTGTCACAGCACAGCATTCCCAGGACAAAACAGGCAGGAGACCAGCACTCACTCACCACAATCAAGCACCACAGAATGCTAACCAGTTACTGCAGACTTCCAGAAGCCTTGCAGATGAGCGCAAAACGCAACGCAAGCGGTCCCTTACGACAAAGAAAAGCCGAGTGTACTCCCTTTTACCACAATCACCGCGAGGCAGAGCGGCGTGCTAAGTACCAGCACTCTGTAGCTCCTCAGTCCGCCTCTCTCAACAAGCCCCTTCTGTGCTGCCCATGGATTCATCTCGAGATAACATTCTTCGGCATAAGGACAACCCGCTGATGGACACATGCAATTAGTAGCCTGCTGACAGGCGCCCTTTCAGCCTCTCTGTGGCCCCTTTTACTCAGGTGAAGCTGGCAGAGCGATCGAGCCACCCATCCTTTGTTACAGCTCTATAAAGTGGAGGAAATAATTCAAAAAGTCTTAAAGGGAAGCCGCGGGTTAGAAGGAAAAATTGTGACAGCTATTCCATAACTGAGGAAGAAGAAACATTTTATCACTGTTGAAATGGTTCCCACCACTGAATCAATAAGTGCTTGAGCTTTTTATGATTCTCCTTAGCACAGGTAATAACAACAGCCAGGCAGAGTTCGCAGCCGCCAGTAAATAAATAAATAAGCCTCGGAGGGGAGAAGGGATGGGCTGGAAAGAGAGCATTTCTTTGGGGAATGACTGCATTAATCCCAATTGCATTAATCCCATTAATCTTACACAGGAATACTTCCTCTAATATGCTTTCTTTCAGCCTTTTGAAAGCACGACCCTGATGCAGATGAAGCACAGATGATGCGGAGGGCACAAGGCGGCCAGGGTGATGTGACTGCTCCCCTCGGCCTGCTGGTGTCCTGCAAGGCACAGCCAGCACACTGCACCCAGCCACCAGATCCCAGAGCAGCCTAATTATGTGACCTTACCACAAGGTTCAACCCCCTGGGCGGGAGGAAAGGAAATCCTTTCAGACATAGCGCGTCAGAGCTTCTTGAGATCTTTCCCCTTTACTCATGCCTCAGCCCCACTGGTCTGACATGTGGGCCTTATGTAATTGTGTTCCAAGCCAAACTAAAAGCAAAGTGATCCTAGCACATTTGGGCACGGATCAAACAAAACAGTGTAATGTGGTTGCAGCACGGACCACAGATACATTATACCACCCTCTTCCACCCACAGCCATAGCTCCCTAATAAAAATCAGAGAAATCCCTGCCCTTGGGTACGGCACGCTCACACACCTGGGTCCCAGAGACAAAGCTCTGGGCACATCCAACCCCATTTCCTTCAGCACTTGAGACCTGACCTTGACCATCCATTTGGCAGAGGGCGTGCGGCGTTCAGAAGCTGCTCCCCCCAGCGTTCAGGCCTTTCCCTTCGCTCACAAACACGTTACACTGAGCAGCCCAAGCTTACCGCGGGTGACACACAGATAAAACCCGTCATCTTTTCTACAGAAGCCTGCCAGTCCCTCCTTAGCCCGCCACATCCCAAAACCATGAAAAGCGTTTAACTTTTCCAATCTGCAGATCCCTATAGGCTTCTCACGAGAGATACAGAGCTACATATAATGAACTTCAGCCTGTCAAAAACAGATTTGCTTTGGTTGTTAACCTTTATCCCTAAAAGAGCCTGTGGATCTCCAAAAGATCCTAGGGCACGGACTGGAAGCTATGCACTTGGGAAACAGTTGCACATTTCTCTTGTTACAGCACATAATAAGAATACTTACAAGCTAGAAAAGCAGAAATTAAGTAGGGTCACCAAGGAAACATGGAAAAATACAGCTATTTGTCTTTACCTGGGGAAGAAATCTTTCCCTCTACCTGCAGAAGTTGTCTTTGCCTCCGCTCCAGGGAAAGCTGCAACTTCTGGAGAACTCAGGAACACCGACTCATGCAGCCCTTCCCTCTTTTTGTAGTGATTAACCAGCCCATACAGCACAAGGGAGGAATCTCTCTCCTGGCTCCCTATCTGGCTTACAGTAGCAGACTAAACAGCAGATACATGAGTGCTACCCATAACCTCCACTGGAATCAAAAAGTCACTCACACAAAGCCATCCACAACCTCCTATACTCTGCCAAAACCTATGACTAGGCACAGACAAGCCTTCTTAATAGCTCTGCCAATTTCCTTCTGGTGGGGCTGTAACAGCTGATCTTTGATATACCACTTAGCACCCAAGGAAGGCAGCTGGAAAGGGAGAACAGGGCCTGGGGATGCTTACAGGTGGCCACACATCAGTGTGGCCTCTTTCCTGGGGGAAAGGGGATTTCATCATCCTGAAATTCTCCTAGTGCAGTAGGTAAGCCCTCTTCTGCGCTGTCACTGTCCTACTGGTTACAGAGAGTTAGTTCTAACTCCAGGAGCACCAAAAGCCACTGTCCCATTTCCTCTGCCATCTGTATTCTCTCAGCACTGAAAGCCGTGCCAATCCACAAAGTTATATCCACCCACTGCTGTAATTCCACAAGTATATGCATCACTCGATTGCATTCAAACTGCCACGCTAATGGTGCCCAGCAGCAAGTCCTCCATCCTGCCTGCTGGCCATCTGAAAATAGCTGTAAGTTACTCTCTGTCATGCTAGGAGTGTTTGTCAGCTTGTCTCACACCCAGTTCTGGCAATACTGGTGTACCCACAGACATCTCACAACACCCATCACAAAAACAGCCACAAGGCTCAGCACTGAAACTGGCCACGGGATATCTGCCCACAGCTCCAAGAAGCTAATTTGAACCAGACCGAGCTGTATGGACTCAATAATTAACAAAGAATGTACCTGAAGCCAGTATATTAAGGGGTGAGAAGGCATTTCAGGTCCAGAGAATTAAACCATTGTAATCAGAGAAAAAAAAAAAATCTGAAGTAAAATCCTTGCATAGACCTTGACTATTCCCTTAGCAGGACAAACCTGATGACTAGTTGTTGTTTACAACGATAAGGTCAGAGGAAAGGCCATTTCCTCTCAACAATTGTCAGAAGGGATTAAAACCTGCATTCAGGCTTGCTTTGAACTAGCAGGTACTCCATTCCCTGATGGTATCAGAATCCATTCAGCGAGGTCTCAAGCAGCCTCCGGGGCATGTCTCCATAATGCCCCCATTGTGGAAATATGCAGGACTGCTTCCTGCATTCACTCTATCTTTATGAAGCTTCACCCTTGTGGTCTGATACCCAGGTCAGGAAGCAATCCTGCAATCACTGTTTAATTAGTCATTTCCCAAGTCTGCCTCAGTTGAGAGTTGCTGCTGCTTGTCAGCTTCTAAAGAGGGAGGTTGGGAATCAGAAACATCGCTACCAGATTGAGAAAGAAAAGTTACTCACAGGGTTTGAGGCTTGTTTGTGCTGTGGGCTGACATTCCACATTCTCCATTTCCACTTTTTTTTTTCTTTTTTTTTTTCCCATAAGGAGGTGTTGAGAGGATGAAGGGGCCATTGCACCTCCTGCAAGTCAAGACAAAAGCTGATTTATAACAAAAGCAGGTTTTACTTTTGTTGGTTTGTTGTTACGGACTGGGCTTTGCTTGGCTTTGTTTGTTTTCTTAAGAAATATCAGCATTGGTACAGAACAACACATACTTCGAGGGAAATCTGTTCCAGGAATTCCAGTTGCGTACATGCCTGTGTGGAAGTCAGTACTGAGCCCGAGCGTTTGGGTGTACGCGGCTCCGGCTTTTCCAGATGGGTTCACTGGAAGAGGGACTCCTTACCATACAGGCACCAATTTTAAAAGAATGGGAGTTATGTATTAAATGGGAGTATTAAAATATTTGTCTAGATAATTAATGTTTGTGTGTGGAGGAATGTGAAATTAAAAAATATGGTTGCTGAAATGCAACTGTTTTGGAAAACATGACTTTTGCTCAACGAAATAAATGAGGTATTTCAGTCATGTCAAAGACCTATTTTGGCACTTTCTGTGTATTCGGGGTCGTCTGGAAAAGCTTTTGAAACAAACAAAAAAAATACACGATTATGTAACAAGTCATATGAAGTTGTATAAACTTAAAGACACCGAAATCAGGGGAACTACTCTGATCAAAACAAAACAATGTATTCAGAGTTTCATTTTGTAAGAAAGCTTAATTTTAAATGTGATTCATTCTGGAATGGAAAAGACTTTGAAACCTCAGTATTTCCTAGTAAAATCAGAACTCTGTCCCCTAGTTCCAGTTTGCTTTGCTCTAATGAAATATTTTAGAAAGAGGAGTGTGTGCTAATTTTCTTGTGACAGCAAGACAGCCCTGCTTTTGATAAACGAATGCGAGGCATAAAAAATATTAGAAGAAAAACCCTGACAAATCAGTGATCTCATTGAGAAAATGACATAAACTTCAAGAATTTGTACTGGAATTCATAGATGATTACGATGAGGGAAACAAGAGCAGTGGGGAGTAGAAGTGGTGAGGGAGTTACTGCGTGAATTGTATCCATCACACGAGAAGTTCCTGCTCACTCTGGAAGTAGTGTGTAACTCCTCATGGCCTTGCTCAAATAGTATCTTGAAACACGTGTCTGAGATCAGTGTCTGCACTGGGCCAAGGCACATTGCTTCCAGCAGCTCAGAGTAGAGGCAGAGAAAATACATACTTGCCACAAAACACTGCAGCTATGTCCTCAGAAGGTTTTTTTTTCTCTTTTTTCTGCCACCAAGGCTATACTAACCCTGGTAACAGCCAAGTCCAGAAGACACAGAGGTGAGATAACATCGTGTGAGCAGCCTTTCTCCTCTGCTGCTCTTTTCTGTCTCAAGGTGAGAAGTGGCATCTTCTCCGTGCTCCTTTTCCAATTTCCCCAAATTTTCCTTATCCACAGCAATGCATCTGGGATCCGCCTTTGCAGTCTCCTGCCACATGATCGCTCTTTTCAGCCGAGATTTCTTGCAAAGTGCCAAAATGCAATAAGAAAAATTATTTTAAAGACCCACACTGATGAGGGAAGGGTGCAGGGAAGAGAGCCCAGGAACACCTGTGAGGTTGTCCTCTCCATCCCCTCACCTGGGGGAACAAAAGCTCAGCATCCCGCATTACCATAGCACCAATAGCCACAAATAAACGGCTCTCGTAAGAAAAGAACAGATGTGACAAAGATTGTTCCAGGGTCTATAGCAGACCACAGCCAAAGCAGAAGAGTCTAAATGCGCTGGGCTGGGATGGCAAGGGAAGTCACAACTGGGTTCCATCTAGGGGGAATTATTCTTACACTCAATTCATCAATGTATGGGCAAGCAATTCCACGGGCAAGGCTGACTTGATTAAACAGAGCCGTAATGACAGTGAGTGTAGGGAAGCATCCAGCCAAGTATGCAAACTAGCCTTCTTAGCCTAGAATAAAAGCTTCCTAACCAATAATTTCATGCTTTTATCTATACGATCATTAATACAGATACCAAACAATGCCAGCTCAACGTGGTGTCAAAGGCTCTGACAACCTCTAATTGATAATAAATAATTCAATTTCTACCCCAATCCAAAACTGCTGAATCTTGGGACATGTTCCAAATAAATGATTAAAAAGAACTTTGAATGTAATTATATCTAACACAATTGGGGATATTGCCCAGATGAAATTTACTGCAACTATTCAGAGCTACAAAATTTCAATGACACTGGCAACTCTTTATGCCTACCAGAAAATGAAATGTTCTTTACCCAGACGATGGCATAGACTGCATGTTTTATCTGACAGCTGTATGTCAGCAACTCACCCAGGCCAACCATGCTTCCCACAGAGGTGCAGTCTTTCCCCAAAACACCCAACAGAATTGGGAGCATGGTTTTACAACAAACAGATTTTGTTGTTGTTGTTCTGTATGTGCAGAACTTGGTCTTTTTTTTTCTTTTTCTTTTTCTTTTTTTTTCCCTGCTGCAGCTGATTCTTCTCCTCCTCCCAAGCTGCTTACATTACACTTAATGAAAGTTTATTTAGAAATTATCAGCCACAGTTCCTGGAATGAAACTAAGGCAACACATTTCAGCAAGAAAAGTGCCTCTCAGCACAAACCTGAAGTGATGAATGCAGCATCTGAGGCACAACAATTGTTCACAGCAACTCCCAAACTCCAAAGCCAGAAGGAACTCTAAACACCTATTAGTGAAGACATAGGACAAGTATTTGCGAGGGCATCCTTATTCAAGATTTGATTCCTATTTTTCTCTTAGTAAATCACTTGCTGAAATCTTAGTTTCTGATCTGTAAAACAGGAATGATGGCATTCAGTTTGATTTCCTTGGATACAAATTGTTGTGAATGCCCAATTATTCCTGGAGAATGGTGTATTTAACTGACCTGAAGAAGTGCTGATGCTTAAGAACCTTTCAGAACTGCAGCAGTTACCTTCATGCGCTCATATGGAAGCAGTAGAAATGCAGAGGGCTCACACACCTTGTTGAACCTGTCCCGTTTCTTCATTCACAGTCCTTTCTGGAAAATTCAGCTTCGGTGCCACTAAAATTGCTACACTCACGGGTAGGGCAGATATAGCATGGGTGTGAAGATGTGCAAACAGAGCTGTGTTGTCTATCTAGAACTCGAATCATTTCCTGAACCTATTTGTGTGTATTTCTCAGTCCTTTACATCTTCCTATTTGAGAATACAGAAAGTGGCAGAAGGAAGACACCAGCTCTGCATCCTTCACAACAGGCTGTTCTGGTCTCCTGGTGTTTACCTGGCAGAGACAGCAGTCAGCCTGGAGCAAAGAGATCACCTGCAACGTCTGCAGGATCATGAGAACATTTGACAAAAGAAAATAGCTCCGTAATTTCGTGTACTTCACAACTGCCAGGCTTGTTTCTCAAGAAAAAGAAGCACGAGGGAGGGTCGTGAGCACTCAGAAATGTATCTAGTCCTGCATTATCCAGAGCTGCACTGTGTGCCCCGTATCACATAGATATTAAACACAGTTTGCTACTCTCCAGCAGATCTAAAGCTACCACTGTGCTCTGAACGATTTCAGATACGGGCCAGTTAGGCACCTTCATATTAGTATGTATATAACAGAAAGAGGAATTTTTAACAATTATTTTTAACAGCTGGTTATGTTAAACAGGAGACACAGTCCTAGATTTTAAGATCGCTTAAACATATTTCACTTGAAGCAAGAATGTAGTCCTACTGAAATCAGTGATTTACTGGCCTCTGTGGCACCAGCTCGCGTGCTGAGGTCAGAGCTGGAGCCTTGCTTCATGCTGGATATTCACCTGCCTCGCCTACAGGAGAAAATTCCCTCACAGGTGAGAAATCCAAATGACTCCCCTTTACACGCTCTCTTATACCAGACACTTTCTCTGAAGTATCTACCACTAGCTCCTGTAACAAAGAAAACATTATGTAAACCTGCACTTCAATGCAGCTAACAAGCTAATAAGAATGATGGAACTTTACCAATTTCCTTTAAAAAGGGAAGAAAACTTGAAAACTGCTATGAAAACCTAACGTGAAATGACTGGATCTTTTCTGCACAACAATATTCACCAAAAGTTATAAGTTGTTACCTGAATTCTATAAAATGATGTATATATTATATAAAAGTTATATACGAGGGAGAACAGGTAACAGAATTAAATATCAGTAAATATAAGGATGCTTTGAATCTCCATTGTATGAACTATCTTGGGTGAGGTCAATAACATTTTTCTGGAAACCCAGGATAACAGAGTAGCAGAACCTGTCACCAAAATACTGGATTGTTGGGAAACAGCCTGAAAGCTGGTTGTGCTGTGTCCCTGTAGCATTTTCACTGCTGGGCCACAGGTACAGACTGTTTCTTCCAAAGTACCTTATCGTTTATAGTGTAGTTAAGTCATGGATCAATAGTAAACGCTTTCCATACACTTCTTTATATAAAGTTCAGTAAAGGAGAGTTTGCAGCATTCATTCAACAAGTGCCCATGGCAGAGTCCTTTTTGAAAGATGAGAAGCCAGTGGCAATGACAGAGAGGTCAAGATAATATCCTGATTTCTCATTCCATGTCTAGAATGAAAGGGCACGAGATGATGTAGAACAGCTGTATGCAACACCTCCAGAAAACATGGCAACACACCCCTGCCGGCAGCTCTTCTGCTGAACAGAAGGGGCAGCACAGGGAGACTTGATCTAATCTGTATTAAAAATAATTTCTCTAATAAAAAACAAACTCAAAAGCAAACAAGAGGGAAAGCATATCAGAGCTGTACGAAGGGTCAGAAATGGGAAAGAGCAAAGCAGAAACATGGAAAAATGTATTAAAAAGATGGCATCACCTCCTTTGCATGTCACCAAGTGTTTTGCCTTGTCAGCTGCAAACATCTGTAGTTTCCCCACAGGTGCATACGATGGGAGGAGGCTGAGTCTGTATCACCAGCCGTACTCCCAGGGCTGGGTAGCTGGCTCCAGCCCTCCTGTACAGGCACAGGGCGAGCGCTGCTGAGGTGAACCCAGTTTAATAGGTTGCTACTTACAGGCTTAGGCTGATTTACAGGTGTTTGCCCTGAAATATGACCATCCATGTTATCACTGTTAATCCTCTCCCTAACAAGCCTCCTCCTCCTCTGAAATCCTCCCACTTTGATAGCTGGCTATTTTTGGAGGAGAAAACCACATGCATACCAAAAAGCAACAGCTCTAAACCTCCTCCCACGGGAAGGGCAGCCTGGCTATCACACACCCGACAGGTTGTCTGCGCAGCGCTGCACCTGACCCTGGGCTGCCTCTGACAGGGCAGGCATCAGCCATCTGCATGTGACAGTAATAACAGGGGTGTCACAGGGAGAGCATGCACAGACCTCGCATCCTCCTTTGCAGCCTGGCAGGAAGCCTCCTGTCGGCAACGCAAGGCCTACGAAGCACAGCTGAGCGGCTCCTGTTGTGTCCTGGGGAGCAATATTTTCCATCTTTCTCAGCTGAAGACTTCTCTTCTGCTTGCTCTCTCATGCCCATGACCCTATTTCCACAACTGAGTTTCCATCCAGCTTGCAACCCAGCTTGGATCCCAGCTTGAGACCCAGCCAGATGGAGGGAAGGGCAGCGTCCAGTGGCGGAGCGCCGTGAGGCTCTGTACCTGGGGCATCAGCTTCTATTCCCTGCACACACCGCTCCAGTACCATGGTAATGATTTGCAGACAAACAGGAAAGCAGGGGCCACAGTCTATGTAATCTAAACAAACAAACAACGTGATTGAAAGTAAATTTACAAAAGTAGATAACTTTTTTTGCCTTAAGAAATACATCATACAGGTTCTGACTGCACTGCATTCATCTGTCTCTTAGCTTAGAGACTGCTGTGTATGGTGTCTGGAAATCTACCCCTCACAGCAAAATACAGCTTCCAGGAGCCCAAATCCCCATCAAGTCTCACATGTAAAGCATAAGTCTCAGTATTCTGGCTGCTGCACTGCTCCATACCCACAGAACTTGCATTGTAGCCATTTAGAAGCACGGCCTCCCTCTCTTTCTCCCTTTCTTTGGGATTTTCACATGGCAGGTATGATGGGTTGGCAGGTCACGGTGAGCTCCATAGCTCTGCCAGGATCCTGGGCACGCTGTGGGTGCCTTATCAGTGAACCACCCCCAGGAGAAGTGCTGCTAGAGGGTACCAGCCCAGTGCTGGGGGCCTTTTCCCATCACACTGATCAACACACCCACCTGGTGGGAAGCACACACAACCTATTGCAGAGCCCAGATGAAGAGTCTGGGCATCAGGATCTCAGCCAACTCAGCGTATTCCAGAACTCAGAGAATCAGATGCATAAGCACAAGCCTCCCATTACTTAACCCTGATATAGTCCAGGAAGGTCCTAGAAATGCTTATAGACTTTCCAGGCAGCCAAGCAAAAAAACAGTCATGAAGCCAAACTACACAGCTTAGAGATAAAACTGGAGAAAAGTCAACAGGGATTGTGAGTTTCATATCCAAAACAGCAGAGAAAATCCATCTCTGTACTGCTAAAAATAAGTCACATTGGAGCTCAGGACACTGCAGGAAGAATCCCATCCAGGATTTCCCACTTCTTTTCAGTACTACGGAGCCAATCCCTCCAGTAAAAGCTGACAGCGACTCTAAGTGCTGATGGTGCAGGGATCCCATTCCCTGCAGGATGGAGTACAAGGGACTCCTCGTACGCTTCAGGTTTCATCTTCACCTCTCCTATTCCTGGCCTTAAGAGAACAACAATATTTGGAAATATCTGGGTGCGTGCCAACACACCACAGACTGCCCTTCAGTTTCTGAGGATACTACTGCTCCCCCAAAGTTTTCCCTGGGACAGACAGCAGCACTTTTGTATTTTTATCCTGTTCAGTTTTCCCTGGGGCTTCCTCCTTCTGTCCCCTCCTGGCTTTTTCTGATACATCCTGCTTCTGTTGTTCCCTTGCTATGTGTGCAGTTCTCTGTCTATTCTTGCTCCTTTCTGCTCCAGCTCTGCACAGCAGTTACTTGTTAGTTACTTAAAATCCCAATAATTTAGGTCAAAAAGCCTGATGAATCTGATGTGGCTTGTTTCACATAAAAAGAGTGAAATTGAAAACCACCTTATTCTTCTCGACTGAAACGCTGCATCCCTATTAATTCAGGTGTATAAATAACACTGTAATGCTGCATCAAGGGCTCTGCTGTGTGATTAAACCTGCTTCTCTGACCTGTAATTAGAAACTTTGCCTCTGAAAGGCAGTTTGCAGAGGAAAAAAAAGGAGAAAAGGAGAAGGAACCAGCTCTCAGACCCAACAATTTTGTACTTAATAAATTATTCAGAATTTTTGAAAGTTGAGCTGGATTTCCATCTGCTAGCATTAAAGACCAAATGGAAGAAGAATGGAAGGATTCTCACTGCAGAACACAACATTACAGGGCATGGGGCTGGAAATAAGAAGCCAGCTGAGAAGTTCGCGGTGTCCTCTTTCTGTCCCTGTTCAGCTGCTGCCTTTGCACCCCCAGACGTCTGACAGGTCCCGGAGTAACACAGAGTGACCATCCACCAGAGTGCCACTGAATTACAGTCAGGTTTGGGGGATATAACATCAGAATAAAACTCCCAAATACAGTGAATGCTTTGTTAGTGTCAGCAGAAGCAGACAATAAACACACAAAAGGTGGAGATGGTCACGAGTAGAAAAACAATACAGAGACCAGACTGCATGGTCATACACGAGAAATGTATACAACATTTTCAAGACAAGTAATCTGAAGATGAATCTATGAATGACTACACTGATCTTTTGCCCCAGGGCTTAGGCAGTACAGACTATTGTACTAGTAATGATGGTAGTCACTGTTTGTTGCAGTCCCAAGGGTACACCTGATGTAAGGTGAATTTCTCCCTTGGAAGTGGGGAGATGGCGACGTCTTTTTGTCCCGTAGTCTTAGTAAGAAAAACTATCATTCATTAGCTAATTATAAATTAATTTTAGTAACAACAACAGACTGAGAAAATATTCCAATTGCTCTAAGGATTGCTCTTACCAATCTCTCCTCTTTCCATAAACAGGGGATAGAACAAGCTTTAGACCACTAGGTAACACGAGAATGGACCCCAGGATGAGCGGTCTCCAGCTGTGGGTATTTGGCAGCTGTTTCCAGAGTGCTGCTTGATTTCAGATCGGAGATTTTGTGATGAATTCCTCTGCTGGTTACACCTATAATCTTTGTGTTGAGGGTGTGACTGACATCCCGGTTTCATTCCTCTTTGTTTTCAGGCTGAAGTTTGCAAGGCCTCACACTGGGAGAACGTAGAGTCTGATAGTTTTGTGTATAATTATCTTTCTCTAGGAACCTCTTAAGCTTGATCAGGAGTTTCAGGGAAGCCTTATAAATGGAGATATTAGGTTTAAGGGGGCTTATGTGAGAGAAGAGAAACCTAGCAATTACATTATCAAGGATCCTTTGGTCAAAATACCAGACATCACTAAATTCTAGATTGCTTTCTGTCCTCTACTGTGGATTAGACATTCACAGTTTTAACACGGCACACGTTAAATCTACCAAAATATTACATTGTCACCGGAGAAATGTCTTCAACCCAGGTTGCCCAAGTTTGTAAATGTATGAGGTGCAGAGCCATGGAGACCATGCCCCTGGTATGAGGGTGCTGGACTGCATGAAACAAAGGAGCCCTTCACATTCAATAACAACAACAAGAACTTTAAGTAATCTTTTGTGTTTGTAATATGTTAGAGTCCAAGTTTATCGCAGAGCTGCCAGAATATAAATCTGATATAAAGTACTTTGGATTAGATAGTGCAGCAGAAAGAGCTTTACTGGGATATTGTGACGAGTTTTATGAACTTCTTAAAGAAAAAGAACTTGGAAATACCAGCAGCTTTGTTAAGTTATTGCTTTGTGAGCTTGAACACCCAGAACTAAAGGGAAGCAGAAGGACAGCTAAGAACTGCACAAAACAGAGGAGAACTTGAAACATATTAAGGCTCGTTTCTTTTTCAATCAGCATTTTAAGTCAGTACATAAAGCTGTGTCCTGTGAACCCAGCACACTCTACCTTCCTCAAGTGCAGCCTTGGGTTATCCTCTTCCCCATTTTTACAAATCCTCAGAATTAGTCCAGTACCACTTCACTACTCTTTCCTCCAAGGGCCTCCCTCGTCTCCTACCACTGGTATGAGGCATAAGCCACGCTCCCCCAGCTCACAAATGCCTCATGTGCCACTTTCCAAATCCCTCTCTCAGCCTCCTTCTCTAATGCCCTGGGCGTGTGTGTGCCCACAGGCAGGCTGTGCACGGGTTGCTGTGATGCCAACATTTTCCCTCAGGAATCCTCTTCCAACTCTCCTCTTTGGGAATTCCTCATTCTCTCCTACAACAGCAACTCAATGTCCCATCTACCTCCTTTAGCTGAGTAAAAGGGTCCTCTGAACATCAGTCAGAGTGTCTGTGCAGACCTACACTGCTGCTGCAGCAGGGTACCTGCAACTCCCTCACACTAGGATTGTTGTATGTCCATCTTTCCTTTTCCTCCTAGGTTTGGATCTTTGTTGTCCTCCGATTCTGACAGGATTCTAGGTGCTACACTGAAAAATTACCTTAAAAAAATAAAATAATTGTTCTGTATTTATTATGTTCCAGTGACTGTGAAGACCATCACCTCTGTCCCTCAGTACAAATATTTTTCTAGCTTCCAGCAGGCAAAGAGGATTCTGAAAATCGAGCTGGATTTCTATGCATCAGCTGAATCAGAAGGTGCCACTTCTTCAGAGCAGCTTTGCAAATGTGATTGAAGCCTGAAGCACAATGCTGTGCTCCATGGGACATATCTGACCCACACGCTGCCTTTTCAACTCCCTGCATTTTCTAAATCATGTACATTATGAGTGAATAGGAAGAAAATGTGTAAACAGGAACAGAAAAGGTCACTGTGAGTTCATTAATTCTGATCACTTAATAAGCTGTAAATTGAAGTGCATGAATTCCATTCTCTAAACACCAGGATAAATTTGAAGAATCTCCATTGACTTAATTTACCCTGATATGCATTAGAATAGTTTCTAGTGCATTCAGAATCAAAATAATTGTTACAGCAACATTCAAGACCAGAAGGCACCTAGTTCCCATTTAATAACTAAATGAAGGACAGACTTAAAAAAGCATTGAGCCTACCACATTTTAATAATAATAATAATAATAATAAAGAATTCTCTTTTAAAGGCAGTGCAGAGGCATGGCCGTGGTGCCCAGCCATGCTCGGGCTGCAGGCCTGGCCTGAAGAAGCAGGGTGACACTTTGCCCCTGATCAATGAGAACTCCGTGCTGTGCAGGGAAGTATGGCTACTGCCCTCCAGTTCTGTTTCCAACAGAAGAAAAAGATGAACTGTGTACAGGGAGACAGAACTATTTGGGTAACTAAATGCCAGACAAATAGAGTGGTACTGACACATTTCAGAGCTCCTTTGCTTAGAGGTCCCCTTGTAGGTTGTAAGGAATCAGATGGAGATTTTCCTACTCCGAGACAATGATTGCTCTGGAATAATTATTTTCTCTCTGCTTAGGATGCTGTCCATAAAATCTTACAATTCTTTTCTTGGAATACAAAACATTTGTCCCCTTCCAGGGACCAAAATGAATCCCTAACATTTTCATCAGCACTAAGTTTTAGAAACAATAGAAGAGGGAATCATGATGGAAGAAGGAACCTGAGAAGTTCTGGAGAAAAACAAATCAGTGAAGCTGCTCAGCCACAACACCACGAAGTTGTCTGGGTCTTCTGCAAGAAAGTAGCTCTAAAGTGATGCCCTTAAAACATGCAGCCGTGACTGAAACAGGATCAAGCGAAACGTCTAGAGGGCTCCTCCTGCCGGCTGTTTTCTTGGTAGTCCAAGCCCTTGGCGATAGACCTGATTTTCGGGTTGTCTTTAAGAAGCTGGAAATCAAGGGAGGCAAACCCAACGCAACGCCTCTCTTATTTGTCGTAGCAATAAACCAGCGTGATCGCACCGTGCCTCTCGTACTGCTGCCCACTTGCCCTGACTTTTCAGAGAAGCTGTGCCTGATATCAGTGGGGGGAGCAGGGCAGAGTGGCAGCTGCAGAGAGCTTGGGAGGCACGAGGAGCAAAGATGAGCCTGGCTGCCTGTGACAGCAGGGTAGGCAGGGACAGGGACCTCAGTGAGCACAGGCGCAGTGCCACAGTGCCTGAGCAGGAAGGACGGAGCAGGCCTGGTCACGGTAACCAAGCTTAGCTGGGAGCCCAGTGCCCATCAAACACTCCTGGAGGTCCAAGGCCAAGCCAGAAAGTCAAGTCAGGGGCAGCAAGGGCCACACACAGACACACCTACAGCCTACCCCAGACAAGGACAGCTCTGTGCTGCAGCTCCCAGGGGAAGCAGGGAGGCCCCAGCAAGCTTCTCACAGCACTCGGGTCCCAGGCTACACTCCACCGTACCAGGGCAGACCTCCAACACGGGCAGCCAGACCTGTAGGACAGGGGGAAGAGGTTGCAGAGTTAGCCGGCACACGCAGAGCCCTGACAGCATGCTGCCCAGCACAGTCAGTGAAGAACACAGAAATTATTTGAAGTGCTGACAAAAGAACCTGGGTACAAACATGCCATAAGTATTGGCAGCATGAGAGGCTGACAATCTACACTTCAGATGTGTCAGGGTCTGGTCAGGACTGGCATTTGTATGGCACTGTATGTGTGGTTTTGTTTTGCTAGTCTGCTGGGAAACACTTATTTCAGAGCCAGAATAATTTTAAAATTGCCACTGGGGTGTAACGACAAAGTCCCTCCAAGTTTTTCAACCATAACTGAAAAAAAAAAAAAAAAACAAATGTAAACTAATCCTGGCTTCCCATGAAAAACCCACTCACACCAAATACTCTGTGACATTTTGGATGTTCATTTTTTTGGCCAAACTATGTCCCAAAATGAGAAAGCAGACGAGACACACTGGCATCCCTTTTCCTGCCTCCTCACTGGTGACATGTGCCATAACCCTGCATTGGCCACATCTCACAGGTACGTGCGCCGGTCCAAACTCCCAACCCTGCCTGCATGAGGAGGCAAAACATCCTCAGGCTACAAAGCTCAAGTGGCAGGTGAGAACTATCTTCAAAAAATGAGCTTGTCAAGTCAACAGGGGGAAGAATAACCCTTTGGAAAAGGTTGACTGTGATTATCTTATTGAGTTACAACGGGAAAAATCAAAGGCAGACACAGAGGGGAAGGGAAACAATGTGAGGTGAGTATCCCAGTAGTGTTCCCAGCTGGACTGACACTGATACACTGCTTAGATAAAGCTAGTCAGCCCTGCAAAAACTGTGTGGCTAAAGCAGAGAGCAATGGTCTACTGGAAAAGGAGCATTTTTTATCAATATTGATAAAAGGCATCTATAGAATATGAGAGCTATTTTGGAAAAAAGTCACATACACAACAAGGATCTGTAATTCTGCTAAGCTGGCCAGGGATGTATTTTGTCTCCTTCTGTATAGAGTACTGAATGTATACAGGACTGTTAATAAACGTGATTCTTCTGCCAAGCAATTGTGTTTCTGTACTTTATATTTCCAGTGTGAAAAGTCTAATGAAACATTTTAAACCAAAGCCGTTTCCTTGGAGCTGCCTCTGACCTTCTTTTCCTCCTCTCTCCGCCAAATCTCCCTGCTAGGCTGAATTCAGACCTAATGTCTGCTCCTCCCACCAGGCTTTTGGATATGTGACAATATCCTAGTCACTGGGAGCTGTGCCTGCTGGTGTCCATTGTCTTGTGTCCAGTTTGGGAGAGTGCTTTTAAGGAAAAGCCCAGAATGAAATTTATGAAGAGTACAATGATTTACAGGAACAGCCAACTATGCAGCTAGTTTCTGCACACATCTAACAGCAGCTTGTGAGTTTTTGGCAATTAGTTCACAAGGTTGCAGCATGGGAATGGTTTAAGGCTGATGAACAGGCTTTTGAAAGTTTAAAACAATCTGCAACACCAATCCCAAAACACTATAGTCCTGTGGAGCAGCCAGAGCTGTGGTAGGATACTGGGGGAAAGGGTGTGTGTGTGTGTGAAGTCGCCTAAAGCCCGCCACACAGAGCCTGTTCCGTTCCCTGGCAGAGCCCTGACAGAACAAAAAGGGGATCTGCACTGACAAGAGGAGCTGCTGGCTGCGCGCTGCGGAATGCGTCGGTTCAGCCGTGGGCACGGTGTGGATGTGCCTCCTGATTACAGCCACTGCTGCCTACAACTACATCACGTTACTGAGGCCCCAGAGCAAGGCGAGCAGATAATGTAGGCTCCAAGAAGGCCAATACTCGTAACTGCTGCCCGAGGCGGGACAGGAGTGGGCTGCGGAGCAGGGAACTGAGACCCTCAGGCAGGCACAGCAAAGTGCTGCTGATGCGAGGCCCAGGGGTGCTCGCAGCATGGTGGGGTGTTAGCCAAAGGAAAGCGATGTGCCTTCTTCAGGGTCAGTTATAATCTGTGGGGACATCATATGCCCGTACCCCACAGCACTACCTGTGTGCTACGTTCTGTGATGGCACACATACAGACTGCCTTGTTCAGGTACAGAAGCAGACACAGACCTTCGTACCAAGTCAAACTGCTGTCACGACAAACATTTACCGTAATCGCACTGCAAATAGGATGCAAAAACCTTTGCAGATATTTATCCCACATTAAATCAGTACCTTACTTAACAAACAGTTTCATTCCAAGACCAGCTACATGACAGGAATTCACAACTAGCCCTGAGCTACAAACTCTGAACTTTCCTTCTTCTGCCCCCTCTCCCCCCTTCCACCAGAGCTCTGCAATTTGCCAGCCTCCTTTATGTCTCAGTTAGGCCCTCACAATGCAAGGCAGGCAGACCCATGTGCCCACAAACAGAAGAGCTCCTCCAGCTCACAATAACTCAGCAGGTTTCTGTGATTTTCTGAGGCTGCATTACTGTGTGCCCATGTCTGCTGTCAAATTACTGCCTGGACACAGGCTCCATGGCTAACCTCAGCCTTACCCCAAACACAAAACTGTCCCCAAGCCCTCAGAAACATTCATCTTCTCTTTCAGCTCTTCTTACGAAGCAGTGTAAGGCTGGCTGATGTTTCTAGGAAATAAAGAGCATGCTTACCCCTCCGAAGACTTATTACGGTTTTATGTCCTCTTTCTGCAGCCTACTGAGAGTGGCTGTGCTCCATACCATGAAGCTAAAACACATCAAAACAGATTTGAAGGGTGGACGGTCCTCTTGAGGTTTCTAAAGGAAAACAGAGATAAAAGCCATAAGAAACAATCCTTCACACATAGCAGAGGTTGAAAAATAAAATCTACACTTAAGTTCATTTTTCTCTGTAGTGCAAGTCTCATGACTCTTCTAACTCTTAGCTGCTTGCCATGGTCCTGGCTGTAGCTTTAGAGCAGTGAGGAAAAACCCAGAGCACAGCAATTGCAACTTTAGCCACCTTCCCCTAACACCCCCACCCTGCCCAACCCCACAGCCACAGAGAGCTGCGCCTCGAGCTCCTGCAGGGGAAGCAGCCATTGCCGTGTCCTGCCTTGTTTTAAATACCTGTATGTAGAAAAGATGGCAGAGATTGTACATGCACCATAACTGAGGCAGGATTTTCTCAGGCCCAAGGTGGCACTGCTGTAATTGCTGTTGTCTGTTTCGACCTTCTCCTCGAGGTGTCTCCACCTCCCGTCACAATGTCACAGCAAAACAAGTCCCACGGTGGTCTGCAAAGCAGCAAAAGGAGCAAACGGCAAGACAGAACTGACACTGTTATGCTGCATAAAGTTAACTCTAAATCAACAATTTGGAGCAAATAGCATTGTTGCGTAAGAAAGTAGACAAAAGCAGTTACTTGACAGACCGTGCCACTTCATAGCAACACTTTGCATATATAAAGCACCCTGCACCCTGAATCCTCAAAATGCCTTAGAAAAAAAAAAGAACATAGTAGTGTTCTTCAGTGTTTTACAGGAATAGTGATGCATGAGGCATTCATAGGACTTGGCAAAGTGAAAACTGACCATCAGAAAGAAGAATAGAATGCGGGCTTTTTAGTCCCTATTACTCACTGACGTGCATTATTTTCAGGCAGCTCTTGGTTTTAGTCATTTTACTGCAGGTTGGATAAGAAGGAGCACTAAGGCAGGGAGAAATATGTGTTCTACATCTTAAAACAAGATCTTCCTAGTGGAACAGCAATAAGGATACCCTGCAGCCTTGGGTTTTCTCTGCAGCCATAAAGCCGGCATCCTCTTGACTGTGCTGGTAGCCAGGATAACCCCCAATCCATATTGTATGCTTAGTGCATGCTGTGGGAGGCAGAGCTAACAAAGGCTATGACAGAACTCCATCAGGGAAGTCCTTTTGGGCCCCATTTCCATCAGCTCATAAAAGGAACAGCCCGGACCCACATGCTGGGCTCTGCTAAGGCTGCTCCAGGCTGCAGCTCTTCATTTGCAAAAGAAATGACCCATTCATTTTCTCTCTGACCTCTGCAGACACTTCAGACTGCTGACCTCATCTGCTGATGGCCCCCACCGCTGCTGCGAGCTTCCTCAAACAGGTGCTCCCGGAATAAAACCTCAGCCTTCCTGGGCAGGCTGAACTCATGCAGCTTCAAGAATCCTGCACCAGGGCGGCAGAGGGGCTGTTCGTGCATAGGCTGGGAACCAAGAGCCCTCAAAGCATTTATTTCCTATCCAGAAAAGCAACAGCCCCATGGAAAGGAGACACAGATGAGAGGATGCAATTCTATCTGAGTAAACTGAAGTTAAAAAAACATACACCTGCTTGTGGGCAGCCGTGCACTGGACAACGCAGCGAATCTCATCTCTGCAGCTGCTGGCAGCTGCACCTTGCAGCTGCACCTCGTACTGGTGTGTGGTTCTACAGGCAGCTCCTGTGGCTCCTGCAGAGGACTGCGTGGCTCGTGACGGGGGTATTCTTGCCTCTGCAGCAGATTTCCAGGCTCAGTTTTGTGTTGTGTTGAAGGCTGAACGGTGACAGTGATACCTCAGCAGGGGAATCCGCATGCTTGTATTGCATTTCAAGAAAAAGACCCATTTCTTCTGACTGCTCATCACCCACATGAATGTTTCCACTCCCGGCTTTAAAACCACGAGCATCACAATCCATACTGACTTCTGTTCTCCCATTCTGGAGAGAAGATGATGCCACTTCACAGCTGGGAACAGGGTAAGCGGGCACATACATGGGCTTGTCAAAGGCCACAAAGGCATTCTGTGGCTGAACCGGGAACTCAAGAGCTGGTTTTGAGTCCAACTGCAGAGCCCTGTTCACTACATTCATCTTTATACAACAACATTTTTTCTACTTTGAGCGTGAAGCTTTCGGGTATGTCTGGAAGAATGCTGAGGTACTCGGGTGGAGTCCCAGACGTACACAGCACAGAGGAACTTACTTTTTCAGTAATAGTGGTACAGTAATGAAGCAAACTAGCTCAGCTCTTCCATCGGCCTCCAAAGAACACCCAGTTATCAGAATGAACAGAGCCATCTTCAGTAAGTAAGCTGGTTTGGAAGCTGATCTGCTTGTTCCTATTGCCATACACACAGCGGCTCTGCTACTGGCAGGAGAGGCCTGTGAATCAGGGCCCGAAGTCTGATGCAAGAGAAATTGGGTGTCTCAAGCTGCTTTCCCCAGCAGAGAACAACCCTATTAGTTTGAGAAAGTCCCCTGCCTGCTTTCTCTCTGAGTAATTAAGAGAGAAATCCTCCTCTCAGTGACCCCAATGCTCTCAGCCGAGGCTGATTTACACATGAAAGGCACCCTCTGAGGGGCCTTCTCCCTTTCACATTCACAACCAGGACCTATAAATAAAACCTTGCTGAAAACAGGAGCTTTCAGAAAGCTCTGTATATGTGCGTAAACGTATATAAGAGAAAGGGACTGGATGTGTGCACTCCAGAATGCGTGTGTTTGCATGCGTATGTGAGGAGTGGGCGAGAAAAGGGCGCACTCGCACCCAGCCCACATGCAGACAAGTGCACTTGGAAGAGCATCTGCACGGCTGTGTGAGCGTGCACAGGTAGCTGGAGCACTTACGGGAGGGGGGGGGGGGACGTACAGGTTTCCAGCTAGCACAGCTCCAGAGGATTTCATCTGAGCCAGCTGAGTCACTCTAGAGTTACACATGAAAAAAACGAGGGCAGATTTAGACCCAGTTGTTCTTGAGGGTATGCCTGTGATGCACTTTCCCTCTATAGAGCAGCAGAGTACTTGCAGAAATGGTATTTCTACATTGCTTTGGACATAACGTTGAAAGTAGCAGAGGCTTGAGCCTTGTGGCATGTGCTTCTACGTTTCTTTAACGAAACATGAGATTTTTGAAAGGCTGCATCTTCTCAGCAGCCCGGAATACAGAGAACAGCGTTATATTCTCCAGAGCTCTCAGTACTAGAAAGTTAAACAGTTTTTGTTTGTTTGTTTGTTTTTACAGTTTGTTGGTACACAACTGTAAGGTTGAAAAATAAACAATGGGACTGCTGCCAGGAAAAAGGTCACGAAATCGGAGACTGACTGCCTTTACATGCAGAAAGAGTATAAATACCAAAATGCCTAGATTTGAATCCATACTCTCTCTCTCCCCGCTGTCCTGTTCACCCATGTGTCCACATAGCCAGGATATTTCCCCTTCCATGAGGCCTAAGAAGGACCCTACACAGTTTCCAGGAAACTGGCGGTTAGTGTGACCCCTCCTAACACAAACCAGGTGACACATCTCCGAGCCAAGCCAGAGCAGACTGCAGGGCTTCATAAAGCAGGTATTGCACTCTGAGTCTTTGCCCCAGTAAGAGGGGGCTTTTTAAGACGTGGCTGCAACGTGATAATTTGAGAAATGCAAACTATTTTACTCTGTTACTTCTTAACAGCCAAATCATTTGCTTACTGACAATGTGTCTGTGTCCTGTGCTAAGGCCAGCAGCTGGGCTGTGCTTACAGGGCACCTAGGCTAGCACCGCTGGAGCTTCACCCACTGCCTGGTGAGACCCAGATCAGTGCGCGAGGAGGGAGCCCGTGTCTGTGCACCCTGCACCGCGCTGATCTCGTAATTACCACTTGCAGCCCTTGGATCTCTCCCCTACCCAATTCTTATGCAAAAATTTAGCAGAAGCAGGCAGAAAAAAAAGCACAAAGCAGGAGACAGGAGTGCAAAACCTCCCAGAAGCGCACAAAGCGCAAAACGTCTCTTCTGGCAGTTCAAAAAAACTCTTCCCCGCTACTTGCACTAGGCAGAAGTGTGTGAGCAGGGATGCAGAGCTCCCCTCCTACTGAGCTCGCAGCTAAAGCCCTCCCCCAGTTCCCAGGGTCTTCAAATGAAGATTTGCATAGCACTTCCAGATCATTCCCGAGAGAAGGGACAATGGCTCTCTCAACGCCCTCTTCCCCCCCTCTCCCTCCTTCACTTACAAAGCTGATAAAGCCCTGGTGAAAGGGGGAACAAAGGATTTACAGATGGCAGAATATTGATTTCCGCAGCTCCAGGACTACAGGGGGAAGATGAAGAACCCCCCAGAAACTCCGTGAAGTTTGAGACACGGGCACGATCTCTGCAGCACCAACTCTGCATTTGTTACGAGGGTGCCCTGGTCAGTACCTGATGGAGGGCACATTGCTATTCCGGAGGGATGAGCAGGCTCCTGGAAACCTCCAAACACAGAGAGATGAGATTACAGCCTGCAGTCCCAGCGAGCACATTTGTTGTTCCCAAACCTGCTAAGCAGATTGCTGCTTCCAGTGAAAGCAGTTTGCCACCAGGCGGGCCAGGCCGGCATTGCTCCAGGAGGCTCCAGCCCCTGCTGACGGTATGGAAGGCTTTTATAAATCACAGCTCATCACCGGCTCATGCATTATCCATGTTCTCTTCTGCCTGCTATCCAGCTTGGCAACTAGGAAAAAAAGAGAATGGGCTTTGATTGTGAATTAAAGTGAAACCTATTGCAGAACTCACTTTTAGGACTGTTACCTGAAAGCTAACGCTTCCTGCCTCCATAAGCATTTCCATTCTTAGAACAAGCCTAAACTTTCTTGTGTAACAAACTTCTGTTTGCTTTCAGCTTGGCCAGTCAACTCCACCTCTGCTGAACACCAGCTCACTGCAAACATTCAGATTTTTGCTGAGCTGGACGGCGATACAATGCAAAGTGCTCAAATCAGACAGATGCAGCATACCCACCAGGCGGTTAGCCAAGTCAGGCCGCAGAAGTCCTGGCCTGATCACCACCTACCCCACCACCACACCGAAAACACTTTTCTGAAAGTGACTGGCTCCCACCACTTTGTTTATCTCTTTAAGTAAATTATGTAGCATTTCTGCACTCAGAAGGCTCCCAGTATTGGATTTAGGATCACGTTTTTAAAGGTGACCAGCCAGTTGCTAAACTGAGAGATTCAGCTCTGTTTTGGAAAAAAACTCAGACTCTTCTGTAAGGCAGTAGTGCCCACCAGTGAGTGCAAAGGGTGGGTTTCACACCAGAGGTCAGTAATCAAAGGCAGCAACTGCGGCAGCGTGGAGTGTTCACTCACCAGTATTTTCCCCGTACCTTTGTAAAAACGTGTGCTGTCGTGATGAACGCAGTCATCACAGTGATGATAACCATCGCACGTTGTACAGTTAAGCATATTTTATAAAATGGTATCAAAACATTCCTCACAATTCTATTCGTAGAATAGCTTCAAATATTGTCTGGCTTCTGTCAGCTAGAAGAAAATTTTCACGTGGACTCTTGTGTATTTAAGCAGCCACTCCCAGCTTACGCTACTCTTAAAGAGTGAATCAGCCCCATTGGTCTCCTGACATACCTAATACAGAGATCAATTGCAGCTGTTGGGACGATAAAGACTGAGAAAATCCCATTTAAAATGAGCCCGTAACGAAACTGCCAGCATGCTCAGGCTGAGAGCAGGCCTGAGCCCCTTTGCAGTGCTCTCCACGAGCCCCCTGGAGTTTCCTGAGTGGAAGCAAAACGCACAGGGAACTGCTTCTAACCTGGGGCAGCTGTGCTGAGTTAGTTGTCAGCACTAACAAAGCTCTCGTGGGCATTCTCTTCCCTGAAGAGTGCTTTCAGGACTGTCAGAGGAGTGAAGGTGTTGGGGGGAATCAGGGAGAAGCACACCTTGGCTGCTCTCACCTCATGCTGTCTTTGGAGGCTATTGCAGCAGCACGGCTCAAAATCTTTATTGAGTCCCACGTCATGCCCGTTTCCTCACCACAGGCAGCGCTTTGCTGCTTGTTTTACTCATTTTTTTTCCTCTCCTTTGCTCTCAAATGACCACGCCGACAGCTTTGGAAGCATTAACGTCTGTTGCTTGCTTACAGTTGTTTTTGCCATAGACAGGTGTATTTTTGTTTACACAGTTCCACCGTTACAAAACAATGCTCTGGGGATACCGGCCTCCGTCCTGCTTTCAGCAGGTCAGGCTGGAGCCTTCCCGCAGCCGTTCTTCTCCTTGCTTTTTGCCCCTCACATCCCGTATCTCCCTTGCTCCTGCCAGCACAACGCTAGCGGTCTCTTTTCCTCCAGGGCTCCTTATTCCCCCGGCTAAGGCCCACAGCCCTCCCGGTTCCGTTACGCGCTCCCCGCCCCCCGCCGCAGCGCTGCCCCCGCGCCTCACTCCTCCCCCCCCCCAACCCGGGCCAAGATGGCGCCGCCCCCTCCTTCCCTCAGCCACAGCGCGCGATCACGTGACCCCCTCCCAATTCCCGGGCCACGCATGCGCAGCAGCCCGCCCGCAGCCCGCCGCAGCTCAAGGTCAGGCAGGCGGCGGAAGCGCAGCGCCCGGCCCGGCGCCCGCTTCCGGTTCCGGCGGCGGAGGAAGATGGCGGCGCTGGGGAAGGGCTCGCGGCTGCTGCGCGCCGCCCTCAGCTCGGTGCCGGGGCGCGGCCTGGCGGCGGCGGCGTCCCACGAGGCCGGGGGAGGTAACGGGGGGGGGGGGTCGGGGGCGGCGGGGAGAGGCCCGCGGGCGGGGGGGAGCTGCCCTTGGGAGGGGGTCGCGGTGTCCCCGGGGGAGCGGGGCCGAGTCTGAGCCGTGCGGTGCCCGCAGCCCGGCTCTGGAGGACGCTGACCTTCGTCGTGGCCCTGCCCGGTGTGGCCGTGTGCATGCTGAACTGCTACCTGAAGGCGCAGCACGAGGGCGAGCGGCCCGAGTTCGTCCCCTACACGCACCTCCGCATCAGGACCAAGGTACGGGTGCCCGTTTCACCACCCTCCTCCTGCTCCTCGCCGTGACTGCGGTGCCGCCCGAGCTGAGCACAGCTCTTTGTCCCTCATCATCCTGAGGCGCTGTGTGCATAGCCGCAGTCTTAGCTCGCGGCTCTCTCTGGCACAGCACACTTCTCTCAGCTCAGCTGAGGGACCCGCTGTACCCACAGGCCTCTCCCCAGCCCCAAATAATCCCACTAACGCCCTGCTGATACATGTCAAGTCGTGGAGTTGCTCTGCTTACCTCAGGCTAATGCAGAGCTGCATCCCCAAGTAATCCTGCTGCAAAATGTCAAGTTGGAGCTGCTCTGCTTACTGATGCAGGCCTGCAGGCTAACAGAGGTGATCCTAAATTCTCAAAGCAGGGGGTCCTCGTGGTATGGTACAATGGATTTATATGTTTAAGTGACAGCTATAACCTTGCTAGCTAAAGGCTTCCAGCTAATGGAGGTTATTTACTAGTTCTTGCTTTCTCCAGCCTGGTAGCAGTGCCAACTTGCTTGAGTCCACGTTTGCTGTTGAGCCCGCAGTTCCTGTGCTGTAAGCACATCCTTTGGTTATCTGTCAGGGCTTTGTTTTCTTTCTTCTTCCAACAGCCCTTCCCCTGGGGCGATGGGAACAAAACTCTATTCCACAATTCTCACCTTAATGCTCTCCCCACCGGTTATGAAGATGAAAACTGAGGTGCTGACCACAGCCAGGACTCTGGCTCTCCCTGTGTTCGGACCAGGCTGCTCTGTGGGAACCATCGCTTAAGAAAAACCACATTCCTTCTACGCTCAAATGGACCGGTGGTGCGTGCTCCACCTGTACTTGTGTAGAGGTCCTTTAAATAAACGATTCCAAACTTGAATTCAGGATCTGACTCTTTTGTTATCCTGTGACTCCTTAGAACTTACTCAGTTTAGTGTTGAGGCTTCCCCACAGGACAGTGCAGGAGCAAAGGGTTGGACCGGCCGCATGTTAACGCCTGCTCCTGTATCTGTAATGCTGGCAAGACTCATGCGTTCGTCATGAAGAGCATGAAATGGAATAATCAAACATGAAACTGAGTATGTTTGGTTTAAATGACCACTGTCATCCCACGTTCAGTATTAGCCTAACAACTGGTCAGCTGTAGGTAAAAATTCAGTCTGTTCTGAGGCATGTCCTGCATAGTCAGCTGTTGGGCTATTTAGGAGTCAGGAAGGCAATTCTGTCTTACGCAGCCCTTCCCGAGATGGAATTCCAGCAAAGATGTTTAACCTAAGCTCAGTGTGCCTTCACAGCGTTAATCTTCAGCTCTGCGGTGTTCTGGGCTATCAGCACAGCTGTTCTCACCCCTGCTCTTCACAAGCTGCAGGCTCGTTGTACGATGTTCTCATACAGATGCTACAGACCAAAGCTGGTTTTGCCCCGCTGCATGTCTGTGTAATACCCCTGTCACTCAGAAGCTTCGTAGCTTTGCCAGTTTTGCTAGTTCCAGTTCTCGAGGGGGACCTAGGAGATCTTAATTACCCCCATAGATACCAATTCTAAGGCCCCACGTCTGTTCCAATACAACGTTAATTTTGAAGTTTTTCTTCTCCAAGTCAACTGTTTTCCACTTGCCCCTGCAGCTTCTACGTTCTTTTACACAGTAGGAAAAATAGAAATTCTGTTTCTGCTGCTAGTTTGCTTCCATTTTTCCCCAAGGCAGAGGGCAGCAGCTCACCCGGCACCCTGCTGACAAGGGATGGGTGTCGCGTGAGCCAGGGGGGTGACATCCAGCAGCAGGCGCTGCAGGACGCCCTGCCCCGTGCTCCAGTGCAAATTTCATCCACTTAGCTCAGCAGAACACTGTAGTTGAGATGACTTCAGACGAGCTTTTATGTGTTCAAATACAAAGAACAAGGCACTGATGGGCACAGTTATTTTAGAGTCAGCTCGCAAAATGCCACCACATTTATTCCTACACAAAGCTTATAGAAAAGCGAGGGGTTGTATGTATTATTCCTTAAAAAACCACCAACACAACACCAGCTGCTTGACAGACCCTAAGGTGCTATTTGTGCTTTTCCTGGACACATCCCTGAACTCACCAAGCTAAAGTTAGTTTGGTTACAGCTGAGTGACCCAGCAGGAAGCAGTAACAGCTGATTTGGTTAATGCTCCATGCAGCCCCGTACAGATTGCTCTGCCAGCTGCCTGATGCACCCGTGAACGAGCGTGGTTAACCCAGGCTGTGTGGCTGTGCTCATGGTTAGGCCATCAGTAGTTCCTGACCTACGTAAGTACCAGGCTGTGTGCAGTAGTTACTCAGAAGCTGTGGTGCAGAGAACCCAGCAATGGCTTGAGAACTCCAATGTTTTAACAGAACCCAGCAATGGCTTGAGAACTCCAATATTTTAATTAAAAAAGCCTCTGAATGACCCTTCTAATAATGCTTAAGAGCACAATACTCACTTTTTTCCTCACTGTTATTCTAGGACAATCAGGAAGTTCTCTTTTGTCCCCGCTCTTTTGGCTGTGTCGGTGTAGAGGGGACAGTTTGGCTGATTTCTGCCACAGTGCTCAGTGGGCCGCTGGATGAGGAGCGGTGGGTCCTGACCCCTCGCTTCTCTTTCGAACACCCCTCCTCTAGCTGCTGCGAGATCCGCAGGAGTGGAGCTCTGCTGCTGAAATATCTCAGGATGGACAAAGTATGGAACGGATTTGGAGAGAAGAGGGTAAGTCCTAGTAACTCCTTCACAACTACACAAGCACCCACCATCAGGAACCTTCCTTGACTCCTCCACTGCCGTTACAAGGAAGAGGATTTCAGATTGCTGTTTTAGGAAAAACAAGTGCCCACTGCTCACTGCCAGGTTACACAGAGGAGTGACACACACCACATTCAGATGGGCTATCTGGCACATCAGCTGAGCATTTCACTCAAAAATCACTCCTGCTGCATAACAAGGAACTTGCTCAGAGTTTTTGTAGTTTACAAGCCAGCTCTTTACTAGGTGTAGTGTACACACCTAGTTACATGGTCAAGGGGCAGTTTCTTGAGCACGTGAGGTTCCCCAAGAGGCACTACAGGCAGCTGGAGCTTTTTGTCAAGCTTCAATCAGTGTTGCTCTCTTTCAATACATGTTTTAACTGCATCAAGCAAAAACCTATCAGGGACTGTGGCCAACCTGGTGCTTTGCAGTAGTGTGCAGGAAGATGGCCAGGTCCGCCCAGTTGTCCTGCAGGGATATGTAACACTAAAGGGGAGAGAATTCAAGTTCAGGATTGTTTCTGTACCTCAGAAAAGGCCAAAGAAAGCAGCCTCTAGGCTATGTTCTCTTCAGCTTCTGTTGCAGGCCACCTCTGTCCCCCTTGGACGTCATAATCAGATTCTGTTAGACAGTTACCCCCCTGAACAAAGCACAACCGGGTTATATTTATTGTAGCTAAGTTATTGCAGGTCCAGCGTCAGCGCTTTCTACCATCTCTGTTGCTGACACAAAACAATGCTTTAGCCCCTAAGCATTCAGCATCATAAAAATCAAACTTCTTCCACCAAAATCCAGCACCACAGAGATGAGGTAAAGGAAATTAATCTTTGTATTCTTTTTAGACACTGTCAAGTGTTATATAAATAAGCAAGAGAAACAAGTCATAAACCAACCACTAGGAAGTCCAACATCCCAATAAGCATCCTCCCATCACAGGGTACATTCAATGGGAAGTTAGTTAAACCGTCTGTTCACACTGTTAGATGCTGAACCACCACCAAAATTCACTCGAAAGGAGGCAGAAGTTACCACGTAATCCAGTCTTTTCCTGTGGTAGTTTGCTTTCATAAGTGAGAGCATTCCTTGCTTCCTAAGAACACAGGTCTTATGCAGGTGGTGTCCTGTCTTCTTCCTGGTCACGTTTCAGTCCAAAGGCTCACGTAAGTGACTCCATCCATACCGCTGCAGTTAAGAGGAGTTTTCAGTTTTCGCTTTGCTTGCGCCCATGAACTCCAAGCCTTCTATGGGTATGTCCTTCTCCTTGATTGCTTTCTGGGAAGAAGAGAAGCAAACAAGTTAAATTTGAAATGTTTTTAGTGCTTTATATAGCACTTCATAGTGCTAAGTGATGTGACATTTAACATAACCTAGATGAAGCAGCCTTAAGACTGGCTGGGACGCCCTCCTAACACCAGAAATGCCCCAACACGCGCTGGGGGCTGCCGACCCTAGCACGCAGCCGGCAGCTTCTGTGCCTGGCAAGCGGCGGCAGGCAGGAAACCAGCGGGGGACAGCGAGGGCTGCTGCCACACCGGAGGAGGGAGCGGGGCTGCCGGGCCCCGGGGGGGGAACGGAGGACAAGAAGGAGGGAAGGGAAGGGAGGGGGGACGCCGTGCCCTGCCGTGCCCGCACCTGCACGCAGAGCTGGTAGCGCTTGAAGAGCTGCCCGCAGGGGTCCCCGCCGCTCTCGCCCTTGAGGAACTTCTCGGCGAACCAGCGGTTGAAGCACTGGTCGTACTCGCGCTTCAGCTCGGTGCACGCCTCGCCCACGCTGTTCATGGCGGCGGCCTCCCCGCTCCTCCTCCGCCGGGCCTCCCCCGGCGCTTCCGTCGCAGGGAGCTGACGCGCGGAGCCCCGCCGGTCCCGATGCGGCTGTGCCGGTGGCTCCCCGCCGCCCGGGCCGCGTTCCGCTCCTCGCCGCCGGCCTGCGGGGGGCGGCCGCGGGGCCTCCCGCCTCCCCCGGCGGGGCAGCGCCGGGGCCGGGTAGGCGGCGGCGGCTTTGCGGCCGGCCTGGGGCGTAAAAGGGGGTTGTCGCTCTGCCCTTGCGCCCGTCGGCTTGCCGGAGGAGGTGGGCAGGCGCAGGCTGCTCTCTCGCGGAGCACGGTGAGCGCGGAGGTCCTGCAGCGCCTGGAGCACCTGGCGCTGGTGGATTTCCGCGACAGGGAGGGCGTGGAGAGGCTGCAGAAAGCCATCCGGTTCGCCGATCAGCTCCGCGAGGTAAACACTGATGGCGTGGAGCCGATGGATTCGGTGCTAGAGGACAGGTAATGAGGCACGGAGCCTGCTTCCGACTGGTAACCTGTCCACCCTTTATTTGTTTGTACGACTTGCTTTCTGGGAGTCACCCTACGTGTGCATTTCGCCCCTCTTAAATGTTTTATTGTGCTTTTGTGTGGAAGAAAGTTGGCATTGGCACCCATGATCCAAATGTGTAAGCATAGCAATGATGGACCCCCATTCCTGACTGTATCTTACTTATCATGAATAATCCTGCACGCACTGCTCCCCAGACATCACGCAGTGGCATTCTTTGTTGCTTCAGATCATCCTAACACTTGCCTTCCTGCTTACTCAAGACCAAAAACCAGCTTTAGAGATACCCGCATCATACTCATAGAACAACTTAAAGATAAGCTAGTAACCTTTGTTCTTCAGGTGTCTGTACCTCAGAGAAGATGATGTTACAGAAGGCAACTGCACAAAAGAGCTGCTGAATAATGCCAGGGAGAAAGTAGAGGAATATTTTGTAGCCCCACCAGGTACTGTCTTGTTTATAAATACCTCTTAATCTTGCTTTAATTAACTTGAGGAATGTAACCTGCTATGGCTGACTTTACTGTTGGAAATACTAGCAAGTAATAGTGAATACTAAAATAAGTAACTGTAGTCACTTGTTTAAAACACGTCAACACCACCACCAAACCAGAAACAGACTGCAGTCTAGTGGTTCAAAAGCAGAAGAGAGGCCAATCTTCCTTTAAAGCTAGTGCACATGTTGAGTTGTTATTTACAGGAAGTTAGACAACTTTCTTACATTCTGTACTCGCTTGGGAAATTTAAGCTGCCTGTATGTACTCAAAATAAACTGGAGAAGCACTTTTATGATAAGTTGTGCTGCCTGGAAGGTGACTTACAGCTGGTCTCACACAACTCTTTGTTTTCTATCAGGTAACATCCCTTTACCAAAGCTAGAAGAACAAGAGACTTTTCTACAGGGCTCTTAGTGAAAGAACTCAAATGTCACTTCTGATTTTATTGGGAGACTTAAGGTTTGTGCCGTCACAACTGAAATACCTTCACACTTAGTTTGATCAAAAGAAGAGCAACTGCACTGCAACTGCACCTTTTACAACATCCTGCTGTAAATTGTCTTGCTTCTGAAATACTCACTGCGAAGCTGGAAGGCAGCATGAGAGATGGATGACCTTAGTGCTTGCATTTAGCAAAGCATATCTGATGCTATTCTTTAAGATACTGAATGATGTAAAGGCTTCAGAGAGAACATTAAAAACTGATGATTAAAAAAAAATAAAAAATAATAATTTTTCATTGAACTGGTTTGTCAGTAAAACAAAAGAGGTTGGAATATTGTATCTGACTATGTATCACCTTTAGCTTAACTCTGGCTCTGATAGAGTCAGAAGTAACAAAGCCTGGTATGGCAGGGGAGTCCGTAACATTGCTGAGCATCTCTGTCAAGTACAGACAGAACTCAGATTTTCATTACAGAAGGACTTTGAGAAGATGATTGACTCAGATGTTTGGCTTGCACTGAATATTTCCTTTTTGTATCTCTGTATGCCATGTCTGTATGGATTACCTTCTAGTTCCCACCTTGTATTTTTATTCTCACAAATTAAATACCTAGGTTTGTACAAAATTTGAGAAAGATTTTTAATTTTGGAGCATACGCTATGTCTGTGTATGGAAAGTACTTTGTAAGATGGTGCTGAAGAGTAATGGATTTAACTATAGGGCTTAGCCTATTACCCTCAAGTAACAGTCATGTGCCAGTACCTGAAGTTCTGTAAGGAAGTCTCTGGAGCAGACATCTTGTTCCCAGACAGGATGTTTGTCATAGGAAGGTCAGCCATGGGAAGGGGATTGTTATGAAGAAGCTGCACAGCTCCAAGGTCAACACGATCCCCCCACACCCTGCCTCAGTGGCTCAGGGGGCAGGAGACCATCACAGGAAGAAGTGCTGTGCTGGGCAAATGGGGAGGACCGCTATAGCAAACAAAATACATTACCGCTGTCTTATCCTGGCAGAGAGAGCTTCCTTGCTGAACGTCCACCTGTCAGAGGCAAGATAAGACAAAGCTCATTGAGGGAAACTAGAGACCCACTGAAAGAGGAATACTGCATCAAACTAGAACCAAATAGTCCAGACCATTCACTACCAGGCATAAAAAGCACTGTAAAAGCCTGGAAAACAATCTTTTCTTCCTGGGTGGTGCTCCTTTTAAATACAGATCTCAGAATCCAGATTTATTTACTCCATTTGTAATGCCATGCACTAGAAGAGATCATGACATGCTGAGCCACAAAGTGCTAGAAAAGACCCTTGTAATTACTGTAATAAGATACTGCTAATCACCAGTTTGAGTCTGCTCTTAGGGCTCCTGAGAGCATACCAGAAGGAAAGAAGGGTCTTCCATGGCTATGCTGGCACACACTTCCCCAGGGGCTGAACTCACCTCATGAGAGTGCACGTTCTGAATCCGTTTGCAGAGAAAAGCCATTATTCCCATTCAGTCTCCCTGTACTTCTGTGTAATAAACACCACCAGCTCCATGCATGTGCTCCTTCAGGTCCTGCCATCTTCCTGACAGACGAAGTCCTGAGCATGACCATTATCATAACCATTTCTCCTATGAACTGCATATTCTACATCCCTGCAAACAACAGGTAAGATAAATTAGTGATTCACGACACACGTGCATTGTTTCTCAACATCTCAAAAGG
Source organism: Oxyura jamaicensis (assembly GCF_011077185.1). Lineage (NCBI taxonomy): Eukaryota > Metazoa > Chordata > Aves > Anseriformes > Anatidae > Oxyura > Oxyura jamaicensis. The sequence goes on from NC_048907.1 coordinate 7,770,565, forward strand.
CCACTGAGCATATGAGGAGTATCATCATTTGAAAAACACTGAGAAAAATGCTTGAGAGTTTGAATAGTGGTGGTATTGGGTTCAGCCATTAGTGGCTTGTGCATAATGCTGCGTACACAAACTGCTTTGGCAAGCTCCTCTCAGGCCATTGTGTGTCTGTCATGTATTTCATGGAAACCCTAGGCTGAGTGAAAAGGACCACAGCTGCTTTTGCTGATAAAAGAAATCACTGCCATTGAGTAGGTTCTGTTTTCATTTGCTGCCCTGAAAGGTTGCATGCTTAGTAAGATTTGAACTGTCTGGAGCTTATTTTTTTATTATTATTATTTTTATTTTTTTCATATTTGTCTGGCAGGAAGTGAGAGCAAACACTTGTTCCACTCTTATCGTGCCTTTTTGCAGTTACTTCATTATTTGTTTGAGCTTCACATAAAACAATTGTTTTGATACTTGAATTCTTTAAAGGGTGTTGAATTAAAGCTTCTATTTAATCCCACTAATCCAGTTCACTGAAAAGCTGTAACGCTGTGCTTAAGTGTCAGGCTTTTCAAGATTCAGACCCTGCAAATCATAAACCTTCACAAATATACAAGCTCAGCCTAAAAGTAGTTGATGATGCATACATAAATCATGAGGAAAGACTTCAATGGATACCTCACAACAAGCATGTTAGCAAATAACTCCCAGTTTGAGAAATATCCACACGTTCTATCCATTTTTGGCCTCCTCCTTTGACTATCAGAGAGAATGGGGACAACATGATTTACAAAGGAAAAGGGAGAGGAATTTGAGAGTGAACTGCATGGCCGCAGGAGCTACCAGCCCAGGGTATCATCAAGTAACTATTTAAAAACAACAATCAAACCAACAATTTGGACAAAGATGATCCCACGTTCCCCATGCAGCAGAGGCTAGCCTTAAAACTGCCAGTTCATTGCTGCTCCCCTACCCACACACTCCAGTGAGAGGACAGACTGCCTGATGCTTGTTCCCTGCAGCCTGAACTGCGTTAGAAGTTGCAAACACACATTTCCTTAATGAAGGGGTTTGTTACAACGTCACCACTAATAAGGGAATTACAGCCCTGACTCAGACAGCCACAACCACCAAATGAGGAACCCTTGCAAAGGCCAGACGAGCTACCTACGGGGCAGCATATGTTAGTTCCTTGGCGTCATATGGTTAGTACCTTGGCCTGTGTACTGTGGAGGGTGCTGTGCCCCACGGGATGGCGTGAACCCCCTCTGGGCACAGGTGACACCCTGAGGCAGGGGCGAGATGCCCCTCGTGGCGCTGGTTCGAAGCACGAGCAGCTCTGGGGCTGGCTCATGTCCTTACAGTGTTCTGCCACGTTGCAATTTATAAACCCAGGCAAGCAAGTAGCTAAAGTTAAGGACCTGAATCACAAAACCGTGACCTGTAAATTCTGCCTAACAGCATAACATGCATTTGTAAAATAACTCGTGTTTTCTCAGTGGTTAGTAGAGCAAAAAGAAAAATAGTCCGTTCAGTTAAAAAAAAAAAAAAAAGGGGGGGGGGTCGGGGCAGATACTGAGCTGCTGTAAATGTCTCTAGTTCCCCTGGAGACTATGGAGATAGCTCAACTTATAATCTGCTAGGGTTTTTTCCATTACTATACAGATCTGTAACATATAATAATGTATTAGATGCCCTAGCATATAGATGCCAGGTTTAGAAATAAAAATTCAAGGTGGAGGTTTCTTTAGCTATATGGAAATACAAGAACTGAAGTTAGTTTATTAATAATAATGATTATTTTATGTTTTGGTAGTAACTGGGAGCCCCAAGAAAAAAATCTATATTAGCTGTAGTGATACTGTATTCAACACAGCAAAAAAAAAGAGAAGCTTCAATTGAAAAGTACTTGCAATCTAAGGTCCATCTGCAACATGGTATACACTGTCCATTACCCAATTTTCTTTGGCACCTCTTCTACTCCAACTATCATGTCCTGTATATATTTGTTCTGCCTTCCCCTGCAGCTCTGTCCTCAGGGAAATTACACTTTTACATTCTTGATCAACAAGTAAAGCTCTAATGTTTCTCTTTAAAGCCATGTATCTCAGGCTTTTATGTTTCTCTTTAAAGCCATGTATCTCACCCACACTGACATTTCTTGCAGTCGTCATCACATCTGTTCCTTCAGCTAACCATTCCTTAATAAATGCACAGAAATGTGCCTGCAGCTACCAAACAACCACCTCCTCAGAGATTCATGGGTGTTTCTAAAGTTCATTGTAAGCACTGGGAAGATTGTTAAGTGGTTCGTTTCTGTCAGCACAAAACTGTCTAGTACTTAAAGAACCATTGCTAGTGCTGCAGAGACTACAGACAGGTCTGAAAATTGTTTATGGTGGCCCCAAGTCTATCCCAAAGCTTCTTCAAGTTGTTAGAACACAAGGTTTCTTACACCCTTTCACCTGCTGCATTAAATCAGATAAGTTCCCTTAATTTCATAACTTTCAAAGTTGTTCCTAACAAACTCTGGTGATGGTGATATAGAAAACAAAGCTGTGAATTATCTCTCTTCTAATTGTAATGCTAAAACCTGGTTGCTAAAGCCGTAAGTTATTTCTGAGATACTATAGAATGGCAAAAGTACTACATTATCCAGTTTTAATATTTTTGGGGAGAGGATATTCTTCTGAGGTTGCCTCAGAGCTTGAAAATGCGGAAGGTTTCTTGCAGTAAAACTATTTTTGCTGAGTGACACTGAGCAGGTAACTATACTGCATTAACATTAAACATATTCTCATTTTCAGTGAGGTGGATGACTTTCCTGGAGTTTATTTCTACAAGGAAATGGCAGTATCACCAACCAACCTTTTAAAACCTCTTTTAAGTCTTGCTGTGCCGTTTGCTATAGACAAAGCTCAGAGTCCTGTTATTAACAGATCACCAGCTGTGGAACACTCAACAGCAATTTTGTAGCTGCTGATGAGAGTATAAGCAGAAAGTGCCCCAGGGAGAGTGAAACTAACAAAACAGAGCACTGTGGATCTCGCCAAACATCTTGCTTCATTAGGAAGGAAAAAAAAAAAAAAAAAGGCAAGAGTTGCAGAAATTCTGATGTTTGCAAAAGGTGCCTCAAATGACACTTAAGTCTGATGGATTCAGGTCATTAAAGGCACAAAGTTCAGAGCTCACTTGATCACAGTAAATAGGGGTAAAGATTTTTATCAGAGATCACTAAGTCTGAAAGACAGCGACAAATTGAAAAGAGATATATCGATGGGAAAACTGATCAAGTGTGACTTATAAGCTATGGAACGCGTTCCTGTGATGTGGGCAGGCTTTCCTCAGTAAGAGGCATCTCGGGGCAGGGATGCCGGCTCACGGGGAGGCAGCAGGCCTGCTGCAGACTGTGAGGGGAAGCTCTGTGAAGTTCTGTGTTGCTGCGACCTGGGCTGGGGCGAGAAACAAAATGGCCTTGGGGAGCTATGCATCAGCTACAGAAAGGCTTTTTACAGAAACTGGGACGTATTTAAACTTTTTACAGAAACCGGGAGATATTTAGACGTGCCGGAGGCTGAGCTCGTTTTACAGATCAGGTATTTTTTGCCTCGGATCGGCAGTTCTGCCGCGCACGGCCAGGACCCCCCTGCCACCCCTCAGGGCCGACCCGGGCCCGCTCGCCCCCCGTCGCCATGGCAACGGACGCAGGCACGGAGCATGCCGGGCCGAAAGAAAACGCCAGAGCAAAACCCCGCTGGGGCCGCGCGGGGCGGCCAATGAGCGCTCGGGGGAGCGGTGGCGACGCCCAATGACCGGCGAGGGGGGTGTGGAAGGGGCGGGGCCGGGGCGGGCCCAGGCGCTGCCGGCAGCCCGCGGCGAGCACCCGCAGAGCTCCGCGCGGGCCGGGCCGCCGCAGCTCGTGGGGTCGCTCGGCAGGCGGCTGCTCCCGCAACGCAGTGCTGGGCTTGGCTCCCCGCAGGCAGCCATGAGCGACCGAAAGGCGGTGATCAAGAACGCGGACATGTCGGAGGAGATGCAGCAGGACTCGGTGGAGTGCGCCACGCAGGCGCTGGAGAAGTACAACATCGAGAAGGACATCGCCGCGCACATCAAGAAGGTGAGCTCCGCTTCTGGGCTCCGCGGGCACGAGGAGCCGGGCAGGGTGAATGCAGCTGGGCAAGGGGCTCTGCAGAAACGAGTCCAGAGACGCTCGATCGGCAGCTGCAGGCTGGTGGCCTTACGCTCCTTTTCCTCCTACCTGTGGAGTGTTGAGGTCCCGCTGCTCTTCTCGTGCAAAACTTTCTGCTCAAGCGTTTTCCTCCTTTATCTCCTTGCCCAAGCGAACACAAGCGGCAGCTGACCTGTCCCTGGGACTGATGTGCCTGGACAGAACACTGGCTCCATTGAGCCTATTGAGCAGCGCTGGCTTGCTGACCTCGTCACTTTTTTTTTCCCCATCCCACCACATTTCAGACAAACTGTTCGCACTAATGCAGAACAGATGGTTCGTCACTTACTGCTTGTCAGCTCTTCTCTGGCTCCTACTTGGAGCCAGATTGAGCTGTAAGTTCAAGCTGCAAGATCGAGATGAGCAGAATGCAAACGTGCATGGTCTCACAAAAAAGTCTCTTCATCTCGGGGCTGTGGGACACTACAATACCTAGGCACTGGCTGTAAGCTTCTGTTTGTACTAGCCTTGTAGGTATGGGTTTATCTGAAACTCAGAGCGGTCTCCCAGGTACGATGGGTAGAAGGAATATTCTCATGACATGATATTAAGGATGCAGCAGAGAATTTTCCATTAAGAGTCCTTTCAGCATCCTTTTTAAGGCTAACTAGTGAAGATAAATTAATGGCTTAATTTCTATAGACTTAGAACAAAGTTCTTTAAAGTTACCCTTTGAAATTGTGGTATGAGTTTTGCAGAAAAGTTATTTTCCCTGAACATACACATTTTAAACTTATTTCTGCTGTGTTAGGAAGCTTTTTTTTTTTTTTTTTGGTAAGCAGCAGAAAGTACTAAGACAACAGATGATCCCTGCACTTAAGAGCATATGCTGCTCCTTAATTGCTTTCTTCAGAGAGGGATACTTGCTAACAAGTTACGTATCAGTGCCAAAATAACTGTTAGTACAAGCAGTGCTAAATTCCGGGTTTTCTCTTCTGCAGGAATTCGACAAGAAATACAATCCCACTTGGCACTGCATCGTGGGAAGGAACTTTGGCAGCTACGTGACTCATGAGACCAAGCACTTCATCTACTTCTACCTCGGCCAAGTTGCTATTCTTCTTTTCAAGTCTGGTTAGCACCATGGACTTCTCCTGACACTTGTCTGGTTACAGGACTGCACACTAAACCCAAACAGCCTGCTACCTTCAGCCTTCCTGAGGAAAGACCTCAGTCTTCAGGTCTTTTGTTGTATTGTTAATGGTCAGGGATTTTACTGTAGTAGCTGTTATTTTCATTGTGGCTCTGAAAATGTCTTCCTTGTATTTATTTTCTCTCAAAACACAGCTTCTTTGCTAATAAAACTACTGGAACGGTTTGTCCTTTAAGAGTCTTATCTACCCTTCTGCTGTCTTAGTGTTTGCCTTATCTCTTTATTCCCCTGTGAAGGAACATCCCCACCCCCATTTTTCTCCTAAATCCACAGCATCTGAATCCTGAGCTAATCTATGAATCCATCGTCAGTCAGTAAGGAAGAGTAACAGGATTTTTCCTGAGAAAAGGAAAAGAAGACTGCTCTTTGAGTCTCGCTAAGCATTTCAGTATGTATAACCTCCAGCGCAAATTCTGGAGTTCAGCTGTGTTGTGGTGGAAAGAAGTTGGTTTTCTGATTTTGGGAAAATTGGTGGGCAAAAGCAACAGGACTTTTATTTCCCGCTCTTCAGAACAGAGGGGTTTTAATCCTTTTATTAAACAGCTGTTGCTTTAGAATATTATGTTCTCTAGCTTTGTTTTGAGTAGTTTATTTTTTTTTACTCTTCCTATTTTTTAATGTATCCTGCAACAGAAGGATCAAGTCTTCAGTAGTTTAAAGATCAGAAGCAAACGCGTGATATTCTTATGGAGGTGTTCTACATCCAGCATTGACAGAAGAAACGTATGTTCGCCTGATTTGATATGTAGACAAACATCTACATCACATTCCAGAATAGTTATGAAGTTATTATCCCTCAAAGGAGTTTCCTTTCTTGTAGAAATATTAAAATACTGTCTTAAATGAAAAGTAATTGATGCATAGCTGTTTTATTTTGTAAGCCTTCCATTTGTTTGAAGGAAGTAAAAGGATCATGGAAAAGCCCCTTAAAGTCCACATGACTGAAAGACAATGACAGCTTAATACAGGTTTAATAAATCCAAGATACTCCTCACTGCTGTGACAGCCCCCTTGAGGCTGAGTAAAAGAAAGGAGGTATCTCATCTGGAGACTAGTTAGTCCATTCCTGTATCCACATCAGGTGTAACTGAAGTTTCTCCATTAATTAGTAATGCTCAGTCTTGGCCATGTCATTTGTGGTGCACTTGAAGAAATGCAAGTGTACAAAAGCAGCCACAGAAATCACTTCATCCTCAGGTCTCAAGGGCAAAAAGGTTGCTGACATTCTTCTGGGCCTGTCTGCTGAGCAAGTATCTGCTGCACAAGCTCTTAAAGCTTTCCTCTTCTATCTTCATAGAGTTAAAATTCCAAGCTTTCAGATTACTCAGGAAAATTATACTTCCTGTGTTTTGCTACATAGTAGGCTCACAGTTTGAAACCTGAGTGAATGGCAACTATGCCTGAGGATAAATTCTGATAATCCACTTTAAAAAAACCAGCATCTTCTATCATTTCCTTCAGCTCCTCCTGAAAAATAATAGTTCCGTAATTACAGCCACCTGACAGTCTATAAGCCAGCTGCCTCCACGATTCTGGTGGGACTGTGTCTTGTGTATCAGCGCATCCAGAGAAATACTGCCTTACCTGAGGGGGGAAGCGTCGGATGCTCTCCACAAGATACTGGTAAGACTTCCAGTCACCAGCGATAACTTCACCCAGTACAGGGATAACCTGGAAACTGTAGAGATCGTAGAGCCTGCAGAGACAGAAAGCAAGTACAGATTAATACAAACAGGTTTAAAACCAAGGCTCTTCAATGTAAGTTGATCTCTTTACCACTCTGCTATGTCCAAATTTGATTTTAAAGTGCACAATGAGAAGGTCCTCAAGTGTCTGTCTCTTACCCCAGCCGAGTGCAAGTAAGAGTCTTGTGACGTGGCGCAAGGCGTCACCATGTTCCTACCTGGAAAGAAGAGGGTTGCTGACACGACTAAATTCAAGGCAGAGAAATCTCCCTCCTGGTTTCAGCACGCGGTAGGCCTCCTGAAGTGCCTGAGACAAAGCAGATGTGATGAGTTTGTTTCTGTAGAACAGCACCTGTCTACTGTCATGCTGGATGACAACTCAGTGATGAGCTGAGGGGTGTAAAGAGAATCCTGACTGGCAAGCTCCAATATTTACTTGTAGAGAAGCATCCCAAGACCATCAAAACCAAAACAAAACCGAAACCCACAACACTCCTGGTCTTACGTAAATAAATTTATAACACGCTTTATGTTAAAACAATGATATTAGGGATGCATTATTTTCCTTCTCTTTTTCCCTACTCTCAGTTGATGAATGTTTGCCAGCACAGTTCTTGTAATTACAGACCAAACGCAGAAAGGAAAAGGTGACTCAGCTAGAAGAAACTGAAACTGAAAAGAGGGCAGGATATAAATATATTTTTAATCAAAAGACAAGACGTTATTCAACTGTGAGGCACATCAAATGATCAAAGAAGAAATTATTCTGGGTTTTGGAGGAGCAGTTTGTGAGAACAGGGAGGAAGGAAAGGGAAGAAAAGAAACTTAGAGCTCCTTAGAAAATTCCATCCTAGAACCAAAACAAACCAGCCAAGAACAACTAGAAACATTCTGTTGACAACTATGTTTTTCCGTACAAGAACTGAGTTGTATGCAACAGCCTCTGCAGGTTTTACATCTGCTTGGCTTCAAGCGTCACGTTCCTAAGGGATCAAATATAAACAGTACACATGCATGACAAGAGCTCTGAAAAAGAATTAGACGCTTGAATGTGTTTTGTATCAAGTCTCCAGGGAGCCATGCTACCAGACGTCTGTATCCAGTTTCCTTGAAGAGGTAAAAGGCAAGCAGAAGGGTAAAGCAGAAGTGCTTCAGAAGGGTGCAGATGAAGCACCGTGAAAGACCATCTGCATTAAAGAAGTTCAAAGACATACAGTTCAAGCTGGTTTGGACCCAAATGCTACACCTCCTGTGGAAGGAGCATTGCCAAGGATATAACGCACTCCTCCAAAACACAGAGTAACCAACTAGACACAGGTGATCTACCCTATCTTCACCCACAAGACAGCTAGTCATTCCCGAAGGACAGATACTGTTTAGACCACAGAGAACTCTCCCTAATTAAAATCATACTCATTCTTCATGGGGAACTGTACTACCAGCCAGCGTAGACACTAAATGGCGCTGAACAGATTAATTTGACAGCAGTGGTGGCAGCAGCCAGCTGCTCCCCACTGTCTCTGGAAGCTCTGCAGGTAAATGGAATGAGGCAGGAAGCATCGACCTGCTGCAGGTGGGATATAGGGCAGGTGCTTCGGGAAGACTTGGGACACGCAGACTGCACTGTACGTGTGTAGGTCCTGTAATATCATAGGTTAAAAGATAGGGAATGCAGCATTCAGCCCTTTTTGCCTTAGGAAGAGATTGTGTGGCTTGCCAAGCTGGAAAGATTGGGTGCAACCAGTATAAATCTTACTTTTATGGCAAAGGTGGAGCATTTAATCGCATTCTTCATTCAAACATGCTGCACAATATGTGCCACTTATTTTAAATGTCTTGGGAGTAGACAAAGAGGTTTCTTTATCCAAAGGGATTCCTCCTTGGCTTCCTCTGCTAGAAGAAAAAGCATCAGATGGATTGTAACGACCCTGTGCCAGCACACACTATAGCAACTTACCAAATCAATACGAGTTACATTTCGTATTCCAAAGGCAATTGTGTAAACATCAAATTTATCGTCATCAAAGGGCAACTCTTCAGCATTCCCAAGCACCCAGGACAAGCCTGTAATAAAAGCCAAGGACACAGTATTGAGCAGGCCTTATATAAATGCTGGTCCAAAAAAGACTAGAACTCTATTCCAGAAAGAAATATTTATTGATAAATAGATATTTAAAAGCAGTGCTTCATTTTTGATGGAGGAAAAAACACCTTGGTCTATACTCACGAATCTTTCAGTGTCCTGTATTGTAACAGATCTGCCAAAACATGTCTCTGCGCATGTGCACAGTGCCTTGGTCTGCCACCAAGATTTCACCCAAATCTTTCATTTTCATTGAAAGCCACACAAACCAGCTGCTGGCTGTTGCAAAGCTGGAAGAGGAGACTCTCTACTCAAACAGTGATTATGGACAGTGACTAATATCTTGCCATGCAAAAATAGCTAAAACACTGAAGAAATTTAGGTAGAAAGTTTCCATTGACTGAAGAACTTGCAAAGCCACACTCCTCCATCAGCACTATCAGTATGTGATCCTGTTGCAGCTGTGCTGTTTCCCAAACACCAACGGATCAAGGCCACATCTATCTGTGGAGTGTGAGGCTTGTCCAGGTTATTTGTACCAAAGTAAAACCGCTGAATTTAGAATAAATAGTTCTTAAGGTCACTTTTTGGTGACTCTGATGCAGAAGAAAATATCCTAACAGAAAAAAAAAACAGGAGTTTTCTGCAATGGCAAGCAACAGTTCAAACAACGTTATGCTAGGAAAAGGCATGGAGAACAAAACACAACCGAAAACCTCAGCTCTTACCAGGAGGCATTCAAATTTCATTTTTACGAAGCAGATATAGTTGTAGGAAGCGTAGTGTAAGAAGATGCACACAACATTATTAAAGCAGTAATTATTAGCCTTATTTAAACCTAGGCAGTTTAAATAGACCTCTAAGAAGTGAGTACCAAGAAGAGGTTCTGAGCAACAGGAAAACTACCCCTCAGAATACACTGTAGTAAAATCACAGGCCAGAAGTTTGTAAGGGGAGAGATGAAAGGGCTGTCAGTGTTAAGCAAAGAACCGGGGCACACGCAGCGCACCCTACCACTCCCGCTGGCCAAAATGCACGATCAGCAGTTGTGCAGCATGCGTGCTTCTTTTCAGCATGCACAGCCCCTGTTGCTGGCAAACACATACATAGAAACGTATGCACTGGGGAAAAAGAAAACCAAGCCCCTTGCAATTTTAAGGAAAACAAATCTCAGACCTCAGACGATCAGCATGTAAACAAACTCTGAAATGACTTTGCTAAAACAGGGAGGAATCACATGAAGGACAGACGGCAGGACATACTCAATGGGAATGTGCTGAACGAGGGAAAGACAGAGGTGAGAAGTCAGAATTGTGGCGCAGAAGGGAATAAGGCAACCCAGGCAACAGGATGGCAATTGAGCTTTAACAACTACGTTGTACAGAGAAAGAAAATTAGAAACTAAATATATGTATTTTGAGAACTTGATATGTCACAAAAACACCTAAAAATTGAAGCCATCTGAACAAAATGCTTTATTTTAATAGCTGGGAGGCAGTATCAAGCTTTATTTCAGATCCTAAGCTACAGCCCTACAACACTTATACTTACAGTGCTGGTGCAGTTCAGGTATTCCCCAACTACAATGCATAGAGAGCTCTGGACAGGCTCGCAAGCTGCTCAGGTAAGCGTGATGCATGCAGCCTGCCAGAGCTGGAAGAACCAATGCTTTTACAATTAGCTTACGATGCCAAAAGAAGAGGGGGAGGCAGGCAGGCAATGGCCTGGAGTAACCCACCAGCTGAGAACGAGAGCAGCTGAGAGAACCTGTGTCAGCAGCTTTTCTGTCAGCCCCTTTCGCTGCTGAGCCTTATGTCCTTCAGCCTACGTAATTTCCAGGAAAGAACTTAATTTGTATCTGCCTGGAAGACCTTTCTTGCAAGACCCTGTCTGCTCCACGCACACACACCTTGCACCAAGAGGTGAATGCTAGATGGGTCACTGGCCGCAGCTGCAAGCGGAGTTGTTGTGGAGGTGTGGGAGCAGAGCGCAGTGAAAGGACACGCAGGACATCTCACAGCACATACGCAGAGGCTGCCCAGGGCATTCCTAATGGTGGGTACCCAAGAAAACAAGTTTGAGAATGTCCTGTATATTTTAGCAAGGTAAAATATTTGGTAAATAGCTGTAAGTGACAAGAGGATAAACTATCATCATACAAATGCTGAACCACAAAAGCAGGACTTCTTTTTCTATATCTTACATCTTAAAATCAGGCTCTTAGTCAGAATTGGTGTGGTCCAAAATAAATTCTAGATGATAGTAAGTTAATCCATTGACCTGCAAACTAACTTTTAATATAATTCAGTTTCTCTGAATATTATTAGCACATTCTCTAACTGTGGAAACTTTTGTAGGTTTACAATATACTACCACTCTTGCATTTTTATTTGCTGCCTTAATTCTCTGAACTTTAGTGCAATTATCCTAGGGCTGAGCTCTGCTGTGTTATCTGCCTTAATAAAATCCGATTAGTTTGCACAAATATAAAGAGCAGGCTTAGCTTATTTGGCCAGTTTTGATCCAGTTGCTGGATATCAGACCTCATAAACACTTCCGTATCTGCATTTCTAAAAGCTCAAGAGGATCGCTGCATATCTGAATTTCGTACTACGTGCGTCTCACTGGAAAAGTAATTTTACCTTGACAAATATGAAAGCACAGCTTTGGTATATACCAGGGCTATACAGTTCATACTGGAATTATGAAGTGGTGATTACCTCGTGGCTATTACGCATCAAATTCTTGCTGTCAAGCACATTACTGAAATGGTACAATGCACGACTTACCTTCAGAGTAGCCAAGATGCTGTGCTCTTTGCTTCCCAACTTTTAACATTTCTTTGTTAATGTCACAGACCACAACTTGGGAATCCCCTAGTGGCTTAACTTTTTCTTCCTCATAACTCTTAGAAATTTCCTGCCACGACAAATTCTGATGGCGCTTAAGCTTCTGCTGGAGTTGGCGTTCTCGTACAGAGCGAACATAATTAATAAATCGAAAGGCAATGTCACCTGCATTTGTTTTAAAAGAAAAAGATACATGTTTTAGAATGTTTCCTGAACATGGAAGTACTAAAACTCCAGGAAATTGGAACATAAAGTTCTGAACATCAGACTTACATATTGTACAGTAGGTATGTAAGTAAAGGAGACATATTAAAAGCAAGCAGTTCAAAACTTTCTGCAAAATGAAATAGTTTTTAATAGCATGTTATGGCATTACTGTAGTAATTTCAGAGCCTTGGAGTAATATATTTTAAAACACAAGTTAGCTCTCAAACTCTCTTCACTGTAAAGCTACTATAGTATGTATTGTAGTAAATCAGATAGATGTTTTACTAGTTTTAAAAACAGGGAAACTAAGGGAAAAAAAAAAAGGTTAGGCAACTCAAGTCTGTGCAATCTCAAATAGTTCAAAGATAGCATGGTGTGGTCATGTGGAACTCACCCAGATTATTTACCTGTTCCTCCAGCAACATCAACAAGAAGCGTTCCTGGGGAAGGATTCATTTTATGCACGAGGATATCCTTCCACACCCGATGAATCCCCAGAGTCATTGAATCATTCATTACATCATATTTCTCGGCCACGTTTTCAAAGACCTGGTAAACTGTAAAGAAAGAACATGAGGAGATGCAGTTTAATTAAAAATGCTCCTGTGGAAATAAACTTTTTGTTTGTTTTTGTTTTGTTTTTTCCTGGTGGATGCCTGCCACCATGCGGAACTGAGAAAGATCACCTGAAAACTCCCTACATCAGAAAACTGACAGAATCTCATTGACCTTGCTGACTGACAAAGGTGTCTTTGGAGAAACACGGCCTCTTCCCGTAACCCTTCCGGAGCTCTGAGGAGAAGGATCGAGCTGGGATAACGCAAATAGTGTCCACCCAGCCCCACCACCCCTCCGGCAGCCCCTTCACCCCCACAACCGATGAGCGCCGGGAGCCCCGTCTGGCTCCCCCCGGGCCCCGTCACAGCGAGCTCCCGGTCCCCTCACTTTTCTCCCTCCTCTCCTCCTCCGACACGTTCTGGAAGCCGAAATGTGTCTGGGGCCCGGCGGCGAGGCCGCGGGCGAGACCGAGGAGCGCCCGCAGAGCCCCGGGGCGCTGGGTGAGGAGCGGCCGGGCCGGGCCCAGCCCCGCCGCCGCCATTTTGAAGGGCGCGACCCAGCACGGCCCGGCCCGGCCCGGCCCCACCGGTCCCGGTCCCTCCGGCGTCCCGCGGCCCTGCCGAGCTCTGGGGGTTTTTAATTTCACCGGTGGACCTCCCCCGGGGCCGCGGCACGCCGGGTGTTTGTCGGTCCCCGGTGCTGAGGGGAGGCGGGAGGGGTCTCGGTTCCCTGTGGGGAATTTTAACACGATTTGGGGAATCCTCTGGTGAGCTTTGTTGTGCAGCGAACGCCCTGCTTACACATCGCTTGAGTCACCCGGGAGCCTTTGAACCTTTGTAGATATGGAGTTACTGAATAGATACGGAGTTACTGAGCCATGCGTCACGCCGGGAGGTGAGGTCACGGCGCAGAGGAGCGGGCCCGGAGCTGCGCTCCCCCGGCTCGGGCTGGGCTCCAGCCGCCGCCCTCCGCCCTCACACCCTCGCGTCCTGCGGGCGGAATTGGGCCCAACACCCCCGTTTTCACCCCGTGTTCTTCACAGCACGATACCCCGTACAGCACCACACGTTATCCTTTAGGTGCCCCAGTGAGGGGGAGACACGAGCGGTGCCTACCGGAGGAGTTACCGGGAGAGCCTCGCACTCTGCCTTCACGGACCGGCCGCACGGAAGCGCCGGTTGGGGCGGCTCAGCCATGACGGGGGAGAAAGGGGAGGCCGAGGGGAGACTGCGCGGCACCTGAGCGCCCCCAGCCCCGGCGTGCCCGTGAGCGGGGCCCCACGGACACGCCATGCCCGGGCTGGCCCCACGGGAGGCCCCGGCCCAGCCGCACCCGGCGTCCGCACGGCGCCGCTCATCGCTATGGCAACGGCCGCAAAGCACGCTGGGCTGAAAGAAAGCGCAGAGAGAAAACGCTGCAAGACTGCACGTTCCTGGCCAATGAGCGCGCGGAGCGGCGGCGGCGATAACCAATAGCCGGCGGCCGGCGCGGAGAGGGCGGGGCTGGCGGCTGAGGGAGGCGGGTGCGGCGCGCGCGGGTCGGTTAAACCGGCGCGGCGGCGGCACGAGCGGAGCCTCTGAGGCGCGCGTCCGCTCCCCACGTCCCCTCTCGCCCGCTGCGCGCCGCTCTACCGGGGCTGCCTCTGCTCCGCGACCGTGAACGGTGAGGAGAGGGCGTGGGGAGCCGAGCACTGAGGGGCTGGGGCTCGACCGGTACCGGGAAGACCGAGGGGAGGCGGTCGGGGCACGCCCCCCCTCTCCCGTAGTCCCTGGGGGGATGCGGGGAGCGGCTGGGGGGGCTGCGCCCCCTCCCGGTGGCTCCCGGCCTGAGGCGGGGTTGGAGGGGCCGGGAAGGGCCCGGCTGTGCTCCCCTTCCTCGCGGCTGAGGCGCCCCGAAGCAGGGGCTGAGCTGAGGCGGCTGAGAGCGGGGCTGTGCCTTGCTCCTGAGCCGCCCTGCGGGGCTGCTGCACCGCAAGCGGCGTGGCACGGCGGGGAGCTGCGCTGGGCGCTGCCGGAACCCCTGGGGAGCGGTGGTGGTACGCCTGCTCGGCAGGTGACTGCGCCTGTAACTTTGAATTTTGGTCTTCGCCTCAATTCAGGCAGCCATGAGTGACCGAAAGGCAGTGATCAAGAATGCGGACATGTCGGAGGAGATGCAGCAAGATGCTGTGGAGTGTGCCACTCAGGCCCTGGAGAAGTACAACATCGAGAAGGACATCGCTGCGCACATCAAGAAGGTGAGGGTCTGGTTGCGGGGAGTGCTCGTGTGCATGAAAAGTTGGGCAGGCGAACGTTGCTAGGCAAGTAGCTCTAGAGAAACAAGTTCCAGAGATACTAGATAATCAAGTTGGGCTTTCCCTGTAGGCTGGTGTCCTTATGTTCCTTTCCCCACCCTTTGCATGGATTTTTGTGGTCCTTCTGCTCTTCCCTTGCAAAACTTTCCACTTAAGCATTTTCTTCCATTGTCTCCCCATTCAGGTTAACAAAAAAGTGGCAGCTGACTGGTCCCTGTGACTGATCTGCCAGGACAAAACACTGGCCCTATTGAGCTCTCCTACAGATTTTCTCTGAGAGAAAGCCTGTTTTACGTAGTTCTTGGTTTCAGTTGCATTGAACTTAATCTTCAGGATCTGTTCAGTTCTGTACCTGTGAAACAAAAATTGCAGGGAAACGTTCTTTTTGGCAAGTTTACTGTACTCAAGTCTTTCTTTATGTAGTGACTAAAGCAAAAAATATGTATATCAGCCATCAAGGTTTTTTTTTTTCTGTTTGCAAAGTCTGTTAATCCTACACCAAAAGTAGAAGGTGGGGAAGATCTAGTTCTGATTATATTTCCTTCATTAATTCAGATTAATGGAGGAGTCTCAGGGGAAGCTAAACTGATTTGAGTAGCAGAGCTATCATTAAAAGTAATTCAGCTAAGCAGAATGGTTATTTCCACTGGAGAAAACTTGTTTTGCTGTTCCCATACGAGAAGGCATTTCTTTCCCAGATGAAGGAAATATCTAAGCAGAGAAGAGGGAGTTTAGCCTACTGTGTGCCAGGTTCTCTCTGTGGCAGCTACTGGAAGCTTCTGGAGAAGTTTGCCTGATGTGTGTGAACATGTAATGTAGATCCGTTCACAGCACTGGTGTTACAGAGCTTGTAGCAGAGCTTTTCTCTAACTGTCCCTCAGTCCCTCTAGCACCCACGTTGCAGAGGAACAATGAAGTCTAGATAATGGCTTAATCCCCCCAGATATAAAACTGGTGGCGAAGCTTTTACTCGGGGGTTACAGTTCCAGATTATGGTATCTATTATGGGGGGAGAAATACTACTTTCCGTGAACGAAGGAAATATTTTGAGCTTATTCCTGATTTGACAGAAAGCATTGCGGGGGGTTTCGTTTTGTCTGACTAAGCAGCAGGTGAATAAGTTGTAAATAAGATAATCCTAGTATTTAAGAGCATCTGCTCTTCCTCTAATTGCCTTGCTCAAAGTGAATACCTGTTCTTAATTCCGAGTGATCTATTTTGCAGGAATTCGACAAGAAATACAATCCCACTTGGCACTGCATCGTGGGAAGGAACTTTGGCAGCTACGTGACTCATGAGACCAAGCACTTCATCTACTTCTACCTCGGCCAAGTTGCTATTCTTCTTTTCAAGTCTGGTTAGCACCGTGGACTCCTCCTGACACTTGTCTGGTTACAGGACTGCGCTGGCTCCTACGACTGGTTACTTCAGCCTTCCCGAGGAAGCAGACCTTGGTCTTCAAGGGCAATGGCAGGGATTGTGCTATGGCAGAAGGTGTTACATTGTGGACATAAAAAGGAAAAATACCAAAAAAAAAGTCTTCCTTGTATTTATTTTTTTCTAAAAGGCTTCATCTTTGCTAGTAGAGCTGTTGGAGGAGTTTGGCCTTTAAGAGCTCTCAGCCATCTGCAGTGTTGCCTCATTTCTGCTCGTGCTGTGTGAGTACTGACGGTGTTTTGTTCTCCCTGTTCCAAACATCTCCTATTTTTATTTTCTTGTGTTGCTGGATATACTAAAAACCACGGCTATGCTGTCACAGAGCCTGAGCTGTTTCTTTTTCTGCTGATGCCTCTTGGAGATCTGATTTGGAAAATAAACGCCCAGCCCCACCCCAGCTGCCCGCTCCTTATTTCCGAGATCCGCACCGCCGGGAGGGCTGGGGGCTATGGGGGGGGGGGAGGGGACTACAACTCCCAGCGTGCCCCGCGCCCGGCTCCATCCGGGTCCCGGCCGCTGCTGCGCCGCCATGACGGGGCGCTGCCGTTGGCGGTGACCGGGGGGCGGCGCCGCTAAACGGGCGGGGCTGGGTCGCGGGGGCGGGCCGCGGCCTGCTGCGGGGCCCTGAGGGGTCGGGGGGTGCGGGGCCCGGCGCGGGGTACCCGGCTGGGTGGCCAACCGCTCCCCGAGGTGTTAGTCCCCGAGGTGTTAGGCGCGGGTCCATGGGGAAGCAGAAGGCGGTGGCCAAGGACACAGACGTGTCCGAGGAGGTGCAGCGGCAGGCCCTGGAGTGCACTGTCCTGGCCATGGAGAAGTACAGCCTGGAGAGGGAGATTGTCGCCCTTATAAAGAGCGCAAACGTCTGCTCCTGCTGGCCTGCCGTGGAGTGCTCTGTGGGCAGCAGAAGCCTGGTGGGTGGGTGTTGTCACACCCTCTGGAAAAGCCAGTTTCCTGGACGCAAGATACACGGGGCTGTGGGCTCATTCCTCTCAGTTCCCCCAGCCTTACACACCCCCTTCCTGGTTCTGCCCGTTCTCTTTTGCAATGTCTTCATTTTAAATTGTTGGTTCACCAGCTCATTGTCCAGGGGAGACAGGAGAGAGCTTGCTGACCTGTCCCACGGCTGGTTGGTAGAAACCGGTTGGTTGTAAGTTTAAATCTGCTGGAGCTTTCTCCACCTTTTTCACCTAGCACTTGACTTAAAGTGCTAGGAAGAAAAAAGAAATCTAAGGGTAGCCTGGATCTGAATGGAAGAGCTGTTGGAAAGCTCTTTCAACTAAATAGTACAAACACGTCTATTGGGGACGTCTTCCTTTCTGCTGTCCAAATAGAGCTACCAGCAGGTTTATTTTTTCCACTTGCAACAAATACGTGCTATGTTAGTGCAGATCAGGGGCTTGGTTTGCAGTTTGTCGGATTTTCCGGGTGTCTCTTAGGTGGGACCTGAGGAGAACATTTGTTTAACCCAGGTTGCAATACCTGATCAGAAACGCTTGTGTACTCCCACAGAAAGTTTCCTCATTTGAGAGCTATTGGATATGACAGCACATGATAGCCGATGGGAAAGTTCTGCCTTTAATAGACCTGTATACATATTTATATATTTTAAGTGTGGCAGGCTCCTGAGTGTGATGGGACGATGGGAGAACACAGCTGCGTGACCTGAAACTTACCAGGTGTAGTGTGAGGTCCTGGTTTGACATTTCTGGGGGAGATCCCTGAGGTTACGCCTGCTCAGCCAAGAAGTGCTGAGTTTTCTTTTTTCTTTTGTCCAAGCAGCAAGCGAGCTGTGAGAGGTCAGTAACAATCCTTGCACTTTACAGCTCCTGCTGCTTTTTACTTGCCTTTCCA
Organism: Oxyura jamaicensis; assembly: GCF_011077185.1. Lineage (NCBI taxonomy): Eukaryota > Metazoa > Chordata > Aves > Anseriformes > Anatidae > Oxyura > Oxyura jamaicensis. The sequence goes on from NC_048907.1 coordinate 7,788,885, forward strand.
AAAGTGCTATTTGTGAGGTGGAGACATCGTGACAGAAAATCTAGTTGGCATTTGGGTGAGACCCGCGCCAGTACTAAACTCCTAGCGGTCTTTCCTGCAGGAGTTCGAGAAGAAGCACAGCCCCACGTGGCACTGTGTCGTAGGAAGGACGTTCGGCAGCTCCGTGTCCCACGAGACCCAGCACCTCATCTTCTCCCTCGTGCGTGGCCTCAGCGTGCTGCTGTTCAAAGCTGGCTGAGCCGTGGGCTGCTCGCAGAGCCGCGTGTGCTGCGGGGCGGCACGCCAACAGCGACACGTACGTCGATGGACCTGGCCGCGCTGAGGACGGAGACCTTGGCACGGTACCATCGGGGACCTTCCTGCTGGGCTTGCTGCGTTTAGGGGAGAAATAGCCCCAAAGTCCTTTGTATTTACTTTCTTTCCAGGGTAAGCTTCGTAGCCAGTAAAAACGTGACGTGTTTTAGGGGCTTTGGGGCTATTTTAAGAGCTTTAGGGCTATTTAAGAGCTTTAGGGCTATTTTATCTTCTTTCCTAGCGAAGTTTGGCCCCCTCAGGCCCGTGACCGCCCCAGCCCCTGCTGCCGGGGGCCGCCCGGGGGCGCTGCGGCCTGGCCCGGCCCCGTCACCATGGCAACGCGCGCGGGGCATGCCGGGCTGAACGCACGGCCCGCCCCTTACATGCTGCCCGCCGTGGCCAATGAGCGCGCGGAGCGCCGGTGGCGGTGACCAATAGCTGGCGGGCGCTGAGGAGAGGGGGCGGGGCCAGGGCTATAAGGAGGAGGGAGCGGCGCGAGCGGGACCGTTAAACGGGCGGCGGCGGGGGTGAGTTGCGGGACGGGGCAGGGGGCTGCGGCCGTCCCTGAGAGGGGGTCGTCCCTGAGAGGGGGTCGTCCCTGAGAGGGGGTCGTCCCTGAGAGGGGGTCGTCCCTGAGAGGGGGTCGTCCCTGAGAGGGGGTCGTCCCTGAGAGGGGGTCGTCCCTGAGAGGGGTCCCGGCCTGGTGTCAGGCACAGGGGCCATGTGTGAGCAGAAGGCCGTGATCGAGGACACGGACATGACGGAGGAGATGCAGCAGCAGGCCGTGCAGTGCGCCCTGCGGTCCCTGGAGGAGCACGGCTTGGAGTTTGATGTGGCGGCTCGCATCAAGAGGGTAAATGTCCGCTCCCGGGGTCCTGCTGAGTGCTCTGCGAGGGGGAGTGCCGGTGGGTAAGTAGTCCTGGGCATCGAGTCCCGGGGATGTGAGGTAATCAAGAGTCAGGCTCTGTGTGGGTTCATGTCCTTTCTGTACCCCTTGTATGCACTTCTCAGGGTTCTCCCTTCCTTTAAGTCCTTCCCTCCGCTCCCCAGCGGCAGCCCCCAAGCAGCAACACTAAGTCCCCAGCGGTCTCTCCTGCAGGAGTTTGACAGGAAATACAATCCCACGTGGCACTGTGTTGTGGGCAGGGATTTTTCCAGCTGTGTCACTCACGAGACCAATCACTTCATCTTCGTCTACCTGGGTCACCTTGCTGTGCTTCTCTTCAAGTGTGGTTAGAGCCGCGGACTGCTCCTCGCGCTGTCCCCTCGTGACTCGGCTGTGTGCTAACTCAGAGCCTGGTGCCTGCAGCCTTACCGAGGAAGCAGATCTTGGGCTTCACGGGTGACTGCAGGGATTTTGCTGGGGTGATTGGTGTTCTTATTGTACCTGAGGGGAGGATAGCAAAAATAACCATTCCTTGTATTAACTTTCTTTCCACAGACAGCTTCTTTGCCAATAAAAAATGTTCTGCCTTTGAAAGTTTGGCTGTTTACTCGCTTTCTCTGCTACTTATTTCCCTGTGAGCATGAATGACTTGCTAACAAAGCTTTTCTCAAATCCAAAACACTTAAGTGCTGTGTAGCCACACTCATAACCTCTTCAATGTTTCTAAGAACAATAAATCCCGGTTAGGGACAAGCAGGAGTTAAAAGCCCTCCTATGTGGCTCCTACATGAGCGTTGTGTGGTTCTGTTTCATGGCCCACTTTTCTTTTTGGTAAGAAACCTGAGAACTGCTGTCCCAGGGAACCTCAAGCTCTTGCCCCCAAAATAAGGGGAGAGGGATCAGCGGTGTGGATGGTATGTGGATGTCATTAAAATGCATTTAGAATCTCTGATGCCTTTTTAAGGATTAAACTTCCTTTTTTTTTTTTTTTGTGCCCTGGAGGAGAAGTCAGGAAGTGTTATCCGTAGGCTTCCTGTAACTTTCACGAGTGTTACAGTTCAGTGGAGGAGCGTGATCCTTCACGTCCTCTCAGACAGCGGTGCTCACGCAGTACCTCCCCGTACCGCCCCATCGCGCCTACCGAAGCGCTGGCAGCGTTTCGTTTCGTTCCTCCTGCACCCAGCTCTTTCTTCCTTTTCTTTCCCCGTTTCTCACGCGGCGCCCGGGCCGTCCCTCGCCTACATCTCCCAGCATGCCCCGCGCCTCCACCTCCCAGCAGGCCCCGCGCGGCCGCCCGGCACTACACCTCCCGGCGTGCCCCGCGCGGCCCGGCTCCATCCGGGTGCCGGCAGAGCTGCGGGCGCCTGGTCGCCATTACGGGGCAGCGGCGGCGGCCGAGCCGGGGCCGGAGCCGGGGCGGCGCGGAGCAGCGGGGCGGCGGGCAGCGCCGTGCGGCCGGGCAGGGCAGGCGGTTCCGGGCCCCGCGGGGCTCCCTCCCTCCCTCCCCTCCTCCGCAGCTCTCCCCGCGGCTCGCCCGGAGCCCCGCAGGCCCGGCCCGGCCTCCCGCGGCCTTCCCCCGGTTCGAGCGGAGCGCCGAGAAGATGTCGCCATGAAGGAGGCCGAGGCCGCGCTGCGCCGCCCCCGCCGCTCCCCGCCGCGGGCCATGAGCCTGGGCCCCCGCCGGCTCCGCCAGCGCCCGCCGTGCCCCCCCGCCCAGGGCCGCCCCTCGCCCGCCGGGGCGCCCGTTGATGCTGCAGAGCCCGCCCGGCGCCGCCCCCTCCTCCGCCCCCGCCATGGACAAGAGCAGCCCCTGCGGCTCCGGTGCGCCCGGCTCCTCGGCCGGCGGCAAAGGGCAGCAGCCGCGGTCCGCGTCGGCGGGGCCCGCCGCCGGGGAGTCTAAGCCCAAAGGCGGTGAGCGCCGGGGGGGAGAGGGAGGGGAAGAGAGAGAGAGAGAGGGGGAGGGAGGGAGAGAGCGGGAGGGAGGGAGAGAGGGGAAGGGAAGGGTCCGGGGGCAGCCACGGAAAGGGAGCAGCAGCAGGCCGCAGGCATCCCGGTGCCGAGCTTGGGTGTATGGTGGAGCAGAACTTCCTCCCCCCCGTTGTTTGTTTCTCAGCTGGCCCTTGGTAGGCTTCCCTTCAGGTCACCGCTGGGGTTTGCTTTCTTTTTCCTTCCTCTTTCAGCCCTGTTTCCTGTTGGGTGAGCTGCGGTTCATCTCCTTTCTGAAGGGGCATGTTTGGTTTCCACTAGCGTTGGAGTAATCAGTTTGAGAGCCAGAGCTCTGATTTTGTACTGAGAACACGATGGCCTCTGCCAATTAGAAGAGCCTTGACTTCATTCTGGGCTCTGGTTAAGTGCAGTGCTCTGTCTTGCTTAAGGAGGTCTCGCAGCATACCTAGCATTCCCATTACAAGCTGTGTTTTGGTAACCTATTTTGGAAGAGTTCAGAGTGCAAGTTGCTTGCTTATCTGGTACTTTAATCAAAGTGTTGCAGCTGTCAGTGCAAACAGCCAGTTTTGCTGACAGCGCGGGTCGTGATGAGCCATTATGGTCCCTGTCATGCATTTTTTCAAGGTAAGACCTAAACCGCCCCCAGTTCCCTAAAGCTGACCAGGAGCAGAAAGTTCCTGGCATCCCTGCTTTTTTTTTATTTTTTTTTTCAAAACCTAAAAACGGGGCAGTAGTGCTTGAAAGGAGTGGGTTTAGTCCCAGCAGCATGAGGAGGCTGCCTGCAGGTCGCTACAGCACCATCACCGTACCCATTTCCTTCCACAGTGCTTAGTTCCTGTAGCACTTACGGTGCTCCACGGAGGGTTAACAAAGTCGGTATCTGGGAGGTGTTGCAATCTGGAATGGATTTGCAATTCTTTGGCAGCGGTAGCAGGATTTCATGCATTTTATTACTGGTAGCCACTGTTGTTGTTTTTCAGTCTCTTATTTCCATTTTCCATGGGCAGTGGAAGCAGGGGATGCCAGATGCTAGGTATGCAGCGGGAGTTTTTAGAACCAGATCTTTGGCTTCAGCTGTTTTTACGAAGCGTATAAACCTCTGTGTTTGCATTGTGACAGGTAGTGTGAAAGCCTGGCAGACCCAAGGCTTTCCCGTTGCGGAGGACTGGTTTCTGTCCCCATCTCACCAAGGGTACCTCGGTACGACAGCCGAGGTGTGTGACGTGTGGAGGGAGGGTTGGTCACAGAATATGAACGTTCTTCAGCAGGGGAGCTAAGACGGCCCGTTCTGCGCTGGTGTGCCTGCGTGTAGAAGAAACAGTGTCTGGGGTGAGGAGGGAAGTCCAGGCTCTCTGTCATTCCAGCCCCAAATGAAAGGGTTATGGAAGGATTCTTGTGGGTTGCCACATTTTACAGGCTTGAAGCAAGGTCACAAGTTGAGGAGGAGCAGTGAGGATATAAGTCCTGACGCCTGTTGTTGTTCTACTCCAACAAAACAGACTAACTTTTAATCAAAAAAAAAAAAAAGTTATTTTGAAGACTTCTTTTTAAATGCAACAGAATTACTTGGTATGACACCGTTCTGCCTCTGAGATGTTTGTTTTTTAACTAAAGTGGAGGGAGGAGTGATCCGGGATGAGTTGCTACCTTTACAGTGCATTGAAGAGGCTTATAAAAAACAGGAACTGTTTTGTAGGGGTAGATGTATACTGGGAGTCTCTTCACTGCAGCGTCCTGAAAACTAAAATGAGAAGGGTCTCGTGGTCAGATGAGGGCCAACAGCCATGGGCTGAGCATCCAGGCTGCGGCCGTGCTAAAGGGTGGGTGTGTTTTGGTAGCTGTTGAGCGCGAGGCGCTGGCATGTCACCGCACAGGATTTCTGTCTGCAGTTCCTTGTTCACCTGGAAATGGCGTGGCTACCTGTCGCTGGTGTGGCCCGCCTGGTTTCTCCCCTGTTTCAGGAACTGTGCAGGAGGTAATCTGAAAACTTTGGGTCTCCTTTGAAATGGAAAGTATTTGTGAGGGACTGCAGCCCATCCCCAAAAGGCTGACCTTTAGTTTCACGTTTGCACCAATGGTCACTGTTAATCCCGCCAAGCTTTTGTCCTTTATGTCCTTTTTAGAGCTACCTGCTGTGGTCGAGTCCAGCTGAGGAATTGAAGAAATGGCCTCTCCTGCAGCCTTGTAGGCCCTCTGTCCTGGGGAAATTGTGTTCCAGCTACTTTTCAAGCTTGGTCTTACAAACTAAACTCAGAACTTTCCAGCAGAAAAAGTATTTTCTGGTTATGATAGTGAGCCACTAGGAGTCCCATCCCATGAGAACGGAATGAAGTAGTGAAAGGAAAATAGCCGGGCTGGGTTTCTGCGCAGTCCTTGGGACCTGACGGACAACAGGAATTCTTGTCGGCATTCCCGGGCCTTTTCCTTACAGCACAAACATGCGTTGCCAGGGAGCGTGGCTGCTTATTCACCCCTTGCTCACCGGGATATTTACCTTAGCCGCACAAATCTCTTCGATGTGCTTTCATGCAAACGCCCTGGGGGCTTAGATCGATCCCTCACCCAGCTCCCCTTGTGCAGTACGATTTCCTCGAACACTGCTCAGCTGAAGACGCAAAGATGGAAGGAAACCTCAGTCCTTGTCCCAGCAGCAAGCAGTACTGCAGCTCCAGGACCAAAGCGGTTGCCTTTGGCTGCCTTTAGGCCCGGGAACTTGAACTCCCCTGGATGTGGAGGTCCCCTAACAGAAGGTGGTGTCCATCAGGGGAACCCCAGGTGGTAGGGCTCGCTCTGAAAGGCAAGGACAGCTTTGTTGCTGGTGTTATCAAATTATATAGACACTACTTTATGAGTTTTCTCTCGGAGTGTGAACGGGTAAATATATTGCAGGTTCAGCCTTGTGAGAAGTGCAGAAGGGCAAATTGAGGCCCTGAGTCAAGAATAAGTACCTCACCCACGCTGCTCCTGCTCGTTTCTAACTTGCCAAAAAGTGGGAAAAGAACCCCCCAAACCCAAACAGGGGGGAAGAAAAGAGGTGGTCCAGTTCACAAACGCCTGTTTCAAACTTCTGGTGGTCTGTGGACTTACTTCATTGCTATGCTGATGGCCCAGAATCCTCTGAAGTAATCCTAAATAATTACTCTGGGAGGGGAAACTGAAGTGTTTTTAGACTGTCCCGTGAGGTCCTTCCTAAGGAAGGCACAGGTGGAGAGGACTTCCCTGTGAAATTAAAAGCCCTTACAGGGGCTCGCAGAGGCTCCGGGAGCCTGTCTGAAGTGGTGCAGCATGCCAGGAATGTGTGTAAACCGGCTGGTGACAAGCTGGTGCCTTTGATGGTGACTAACTTGATGAAAACTACAAGGGTTGGGAAATTCTCCTGTTAGCTGCAGGTACAAGCTGCCCTTGGGCCTCATGAAGGATCATCAGAACCCACTTCAGGCTGAGTGTGTCCTCGGGAGTTGTTTCCTTCCCCCACAGTTCGTGATTGCAGAGGAACTGCAAAGTCACTATAGGCACAGTGGGCTTGTGCCTCTCTGGGGTGTGCACTGCGACTGCGGGTTTCAGAGGGTGGTTGGGCTCTGAAGTGCCAGGCTCTGCTCGTAGTTACCAGGAGCAGTGCTCCATCCCTTCTAAATGCCTGAATTTGTGACCGGAGCCTCAGGGGTGTTGTTGTAGCCTCTTTCCCACAAACACTCTCAAAAAAAGGTCTATCTAAATAATCGCCAAGCCAGACCGGGTTACACCCTGAGTGCTTGGCAGCTTCTGGTGTGTTTTTTTCCTGATAACACCGAGCCCAAGTGCTTTCAGCCTGGTTTGTGCTGCAGGCTGCGGGGCTGAGCACGGCCGTGTTCTCAGGGGGTTGGTTTAGTTCTGGATTAAGGACTCGGCCTTTGGAAAGCAGAGTAAGTGGTCGGCTCCGGTGACAAAATCTGCTTGCACAATGACTGTCACATCACGCAAAAGCAGCAGGAGGCTCATGTGACTTCTGTAGCTCCAGTTGCAGGCAAAGATTGGAGTCTGCCACGAGCAGGAAGCAACAGGCACCTTCAGCCCAGTCACGGCGCTCTGGTGGAGCGATTTACTACGTGGTTGGGTACTCAGTGACAAACAGTAATGCACAGACCTTCCACTCCAGTGCCCCCCTCGTTTTGGGGGTGTCGATGGCAGAGAAAACTAAAACTAACCAAAAAAAGGGAGGCTGTGAGGGGTCCCGTTCCAGCTGCTGTGCCTGCTCAGGAGGTGCTGCAGGGGAAGGGCCGAGCTGGAGGCACCGGTGATGAAAGCTGCCTGTGAGTAATGTGGCCAGGAGTTAGGGGATGTGGCTGCTGCCACACAGGCCTTATTTTAAGGGGTGGGGAGGACTACACGACACAGGAAAGGAGAAACTAACAGGCCTTTAAGGACAGGATCAGGATGTCATAACCAGCGTGAGGCGTTGCTGTGCGTAACGCTGAGTATCTGGGGCTGGGGCTGGCAGCCGTGCACAGACCTCTGGGCCTGGGGAGTTCACCTCCCCGGTTTCTCGACCTGACTCCTACGGCTGAAACGGCAGCTGGTGGGAGCGCGAGGTTAACGGGTGGGCAAGCAGCCTGCTGTGTAGTCGGGACACCTCTGATGTTGGGTTAAGGCTATGAGAAGTGTCTTCATAGCCCTCATTTACTGTTCCAGCGGTCTAACGAGGCAGCTGTTTACATGCAGGAAACACCTCTCAAGACCCTGAGGGACTTTCCTGCTCTCGTGAGCCTCGACCCTGTGGTGTTTTGCTTTGTGCTTTCCCCTCTGTTCCCTGTGTCGTGGCCAGGGCTGTGCGCAGCGCGCTCAGCCAAACACGCTCCTCGCTGCCTGGGTCGGTGGGCTTGGTACTTGGGAACGGGGTTTGTGCCCCGCAAGGCCAAAGCGTTGGGCTCATCCCTCAGGATCGATCAGCATTTGTTGGTTTTATGAAAGCAAAAGGGTGTTTTTAGAAAGGAATTGGATCTGTTGGGGACTTCTAAGCGTAGGGGCAGAACTGAGGGAAAATAGGCCACAGGGTCCTGCAAAGTGGGAGACTTCGAGACAAACGCAGGCCGCAGTGTTTATATAAGGATATTCAGAATATTTATATAGGATATTCAAAAATGGAATGAAAAATGGCCCCGTTACAAAACTTGACAACAACTGGGTATGAAGATGTAGCGCTGCTGTTTACCACTTAACACACAGGTGACACCTCAGGCCGGTGTCTGGCGATGACTATTCCAGATCTGGATGAAGAAAACTGAGCTGCTCTAAGAAATACAAAGCACAGCAAATAAATCCTTCTGTACTCCTTGACCAGCTCTTTGGACAGTAATAGGAGTGAAATGGTTTGTGGGCTGGAGGAGATCTTGGCATAAACACAAGCCCTTTAAGCAGTGCTGGCACCAGGTGCCGGGTTGTGCTGCCTCCGGGGTGCTGCGCGTGCGGCGAGCTGGGGTCTGTCCGTCTGATCCTTCTTTTCTCTTTCAGATGGAAAGAATGCGAATGGATCCAAACAACGTTATAATCGTAAAAGAGAAACTGCATATTCCAAAAATGAGAACTTTTCCAGTCAGTCCCGTCGCTCCAATTCACAGAAAAGCAAAGCTTTTAACAAGATGCCCCCTCAGAGGGGAGGTAGCGGCGGAAGTGGCAAACTTTTTAGCTCTTATAATGGTGGAAGACGAGATGAGGTGAGAATCGTAATGCCGTGTCTCCAAGGCCTTCTTGCTTGGGACGAGAGGATCACTCTGACCTGCCTAGATAGGTCTTCTGTATTCAGCTCCTGGGCTGGGAAGGGAAGGAGCGATAAGAGGTGCTAACATCGTTGAGATGCCACATTGAGTGTGAGCAGAACAACTTTGCAACAACAGAAGAGGAGTGCTCTCTGCTCTGAGAGACTTGCAATAAAAAGGAACAGTAAAACTAGTGGAAATGCCACCTGAGGAATGGGTACCTAGGCAGGCCACATACATATCTCAGGAAAAAAAGGTCCTTCATGAAAATACGTAGCGATACACTTTCTAGCTTTTAAAAGTCCGGGATGATTGTGTCTAACCACTTGAGTGTACAAATTTGCACGTGGTAGTGGCATTGGGAAAGTAATCAAATTAGCCTTGGTGACATCAAGATGGAGTAAAAGCAGACTGGGGCTTCTTATGCTGCTGTGGGTATGCATACTGTAGATCACTGGTGGGTTTGCATTGATACAGAAGTCATTGATTTTTTTTCAGTTTTAGTGGATGAGCAAAGCTACCTACCTAAAATACTAACTCTGTCAAAACTCTTTCTGTCTCTGTTCAATTCTCATTCTCTGCTTTGTTATATGAAAACTAACTACAAACAAGTATCATTTGTGCAATAGTAGTCAAGTATGTGTTACTGGCCATATAAAAGAATACTGTCAGGATTTCAACAACTTTCTGCTGTTATTAACCTTGGCTACTAGGTATTGTTGGCTTTTACTTGTTGTTTGGGTTGTTTTTATGCTCTCCTCCATTTCCTCCGTGTGGGGTAAGACCACTCAGTTCTAACTTTCAGGTTCTCATGCACTTTCGCTGCAGTGCTTGATTTGCGGAATGGGAGTAGGAGAAGGTGAGTCAGTGGGTGCTGCGTATTCTGCACATAATTGCTGCTGGGGCCTGGGTATCAACTTGAACTGATGCTTTTGTGGTAAAATCTAGCAAGTTCTAATAAATGCTGTTGTCTCTTAGGTAGCAGAGGCTCAACGGGCAGAGTTCAGCCCTGCCCAGTTCTCTGGTCCCAAGAAGATTAATCTGAACCACTTACTGAACTTCACTTTTGAACCCCGTGGCCAAGCAGGCCATTTTGACGGGAATGGACATGGCAACTGGGGGAAAAGGAACAAGTGGGGACATAAGCCTTTCAACAAGGAACTCTTCCTACAGGCCAAGTGAGTGGAAGACTAGCAGGGTTCTCAGATTTCTGCAGAGACAGTAAGCCGTAAGGAGCAATCAGCCAGGGAATTGTTTGGTCTTGAACTTTTCCAGGGTAAAGTTACCTCTAGTGTTTTTAGTGCTCACGGCTACACTTGGAAGGGAAAAAAATATATGCAGTTATCTTCTTTACCTATTAATAAGGTATCTGATTGACTGAATCTTTTGGACACAAGCCAATTAGTCTTCTGACTTACTTTTCCAGCATCATTTGTGGAATATGACACTCCATCTGGGAAGATGTATGTAGTTCCTTTATGGAAAGTTAACATTTCTTCCAAAAAAACCCCAGCATGTTGAGATGGTAGAGTCAGTGGTTGCTGGATTAAAGCTAATCTGAATTTAAGTCCCAGAAACAATTACTCATATGGGTGTCTCTCTTAATTCTTAAACTGCTGTTTCAGGTTGGCTTCACATCACAGGTCCCTAAGTATGTAATCGTGTCCCAACCAATGATCAGTATGGTAATCCAGCAGCAGAATTTCTTTTGACTGGTAGTAATGGTCACTTTCACTGGAATTTGAAGTGCTTCCCATATCACTTCCCATATCTGATCATGTTAAATATAATAAAAACTATTTTCAGTGTTAATGCTTCTAGTTTTTCCCTATTGATTTGTGGCTTGATTTTCACTCACTGTAGTGAAATCTGCTTGCAGGAACTCTAGTAGTTCTACTTCTTGTAAGCATGCTCTTTCCACTTGTGGATTCCCTATTTTTAAGAGATCCTTGATGGAGCTGGCTCTGTTTCTTCAATTTGTCTGAAAAAATGTTCTGCCCGTCTCACTCTGTAGGTAGTATGCGATGCTATGTCTAACTGAAATTAGACATTTCTGTATTCTGGGAATCTGATCATGAACTGAACTCCGTTGGGTTTTGTTGTGTGTCCAAAACTACTGTGTCCAGTAGTTTTCTGCTGGACAAAGAAGAAGCTCTGAGAATCCTGTGGGATAGTTCTCCAAGAATTTTTAGAAACAACTGAGTGGATCATCTGTCTCTTTGCCTTTCCCCAGCTGCCAGTTTGTTGTCTCTGAAGAACAGGACTACACAGTCCACTTTGCTGATCCAGATACCTTGGTCAACTGGGACTTTGTGGAGCAAGTGGTCAGTCGTGATGGGCTAGATTTTTTTTTCTTATTAAGAAACTCAATCTGTCTTTAACTGCTTCTTTGTGATGTTACGTAAAACTCAGCTGTTTCTGAGCTTCAGGCCTTTTCTGTCACTCCCACAATACTGGGAATGATCTGTCATGGAATATATTATGAAGTACTTTGATGACAGGAAAAGAGAAGTGTTAAAATCTATTAGGAAAATTAGCAGCTTCTTCTTGCTTTCGCAGATGGGAGCTCATCAAAAATAGTATCTGACATTCTGTAGACTCAGTCCTTGTGATCAAGATATTAACAGAAAACTTGGGCATGAGTCCATGAAAGAGGACTAGAGTGTAGAATTTTGAAGAATTATCTTGTGCATAGGTGGCCCATCTTGCCTAGCAACAAAGTGGAAAATCTCCTGATAATTGTGGCCAGAACTTTGGGTTACCTCAAGTAAAGCTTAGTCTGAGAAGACTAATTGTGGTGGATGGTGTAGCTGGTAGGGAGGTACATTTACTGTTACCTGACCCTATGAGAGAACTGAAAAATCAGGTGCTTGGTTGGCTGTTTTGTCTCTGCAACGTACAGATGCTAACAAAACATCTGACTAAACTAGAATGTTCATGAAAATAGGTAAGTTCAGTCTCTCAGTTAAACAGGACTGCGCAATTGTGCTGGTGTGAGGTGATAGTTCTTTTGCTGACTTCTTCATGTTTGAATTCAGATGATGACGATGATCTCTTAAGAGATGACAAATACAAGAGGGGAAAACATGAGAAGAGTTGCTCTTTTAATGTCATTAGAGTAAAAATACTCTATGGGTTGGCTTTGAAGGCTATTCTGCATATTGACCAAAATGGTTATTTAGTTCATGGTGTACTTAATTTCCTGGTAAATAAGCAGAACCTGAAGAACTGGCAGATTAATATGTTAGAGTAGATCTTACAGGTTTAGTTTCTGTGCTACAGAATGATTTCCAAGTCTATAACTTGCACTATTCCTCTCGTGTGCTGTTTCAGCGAATTTGTAGCCACGAAGTACCCTCTTGCCCAATCTGTCTGTACCCGCCTACAGCAGCAAAGATCACCCGCTGCGGGCATATCTTTTGTTGGGCATGTATCCTTCACTATCTGTCCTTGAGTGAGAAGACCTGGAGTAAGTGCCCTATTTGTTACGGCTCTGTTCACAAGAAGGATCTTAAGAGGTGAGGCTTGATATGTATTAGATGATATATATCACGGAAATACTATTTTTTCCCTGTGAAAATAATAACCTCCTCCTTACGTTGCAGTGTTATTGCTATGGAAACACGCCAATATGCAATTGGTGATGTCATTACGATGCAACTTATGAGAAGAGAGAAAGGTGTTCTGATAGCACTGCCCAAATCTCAGTGGATGAATGTGGTGCAGTCTGTTTACGTTGGAGGTGAGTGTATCTGAGTGGTTGGCATCCTGCTCCTAACTGTGGCTTGGACTTGGCTAAAGATTTCCCATGGCAATGCAATGCTGCCATCTTAAAATAGTTCACACCACAAAGCATGGGCTCCAGCAGCCGAAAACCTTAATGACTACATCTTAATAATAAGCAATCTACCCATACTGTGTTTTTTCTAAGACTTTAACTTGTGCTCTGTTTCCCTTCAAGTTACTGTGCTGCAGACTTGTGCCTTCTCAATTTTTGTTATAGCTTGGTGTGCGTTTTGTCTTGTACAGTCATTGGTGTCATTCTTGCTGCTTTAGTTGGCTCTACAGTGTCCTTAACTTTTGCCTTCTGGCTCCTCATTCTACAGCTTGGCAAAAATAACTGTGTCTAAGCTATTTCAAGGATGTATTCTTCAACAAGGTTTTCATCATCTTCGCTTATCGACTAAGACCTGTGAACGATTTGGGGAAATAGTCAAAATTGTTGCAAACCTATTCCAAACATCTGTTGCCTGACTTCTGCAGTTTTCTCCAGTCAAGCACTGTGACTAATGTATCATCATCTTATCTGTTGGTATCGTGAAGATTTGGTGACTAAAGAAATAATTTTACTTAGCATTGCTGTTTTGTGGGCTGTCTTGGCTCGCTTCATTTTGCAGCCGCATTTGTGAAAAGCTGTATGTGTTTCAGCTCTCTGTAAAAAGTCAGGTCTGCTAACTCACAATGGGTATCCAGCATGCAGAGCTTGTGCTTACATGTCCCTCGGTCTTTGAAAATAAAGGACTCTAAGTTATAAAGCAACAAACCCTTCTATCCTTCAGTCCAGTACTGGTTTTGAGATCATTCCAAACCCAGAAGCTTCACCGTTAATGGGATGTTCTGCAGAGTCCTTAAAAGAGGTTGGACCCTTGGGTCCAGTGAATATGTGTGCGCTGTGATTCTGTACTTGCTGTAAAGCTTATTGTTAAGACAATTGCTCTAGTAACAAGACAACTATGTTTTGCTGAACCTTGGAATTCTTTAGTTTGTTTCTGCTGTGCTTCCTGTGAAAGACTAATAATGTTTTGTACAGGTTTTAAATATATAAGGGTTTAGGAACTAGTTCGAGAGAAAACAGAGGTAGGTCACTTCTGCAAAACTTCCAGTTGCAGTATTTTTGAGTATAGAGAGAAGAGGAAGAAGCTGCAGGCTGGATTTTCAGGAAACTTTGACCATCCAGGGCTTCTCAGGGGTGATGCTTCCACAAAAAAAAAAAACAGAAACAAAACAAAAACAAACAAAAAAACTTGGACTTGAGTTTTGAAGCTTAGCCACTTAATTATGAAGTTGCGGGTAAACTGCTGTGTCAGGGAGATCTGTGTAGCAGAGAAGGTATGTGGCACGAGCTTGTGTCATCAGTGGTATAAAGTGACATACAGAGTTTGTATCAAACTCTGTCCACTTGGCAGTGGATTAACTCGAAGTTGAGCCGTAATGAAACTTCAGAAGAAATGGCAGTTCCTGGTGCCAGTTCAAACTGGTGCCTCTACGTGAAGATTCTAATGGTTTGGTGCTCCTTCTGTTCAGATGACCAGCACAGCCAGTATTCCAAACTGCTTCTGGCATCCAGGGAGCAGGTCCTGCAGTTGGTGATTCTGGAGGAGAAAGCAGCATTACTAAAACAGTATGAGGAGGAAAAACATACCCCGGAGGCATGCTTTATTGAGGCTGCTATCCAGGAACTGAAGGTGAGAACCTCTTCGGATGTTTTTAGTAACGTTATTTTTAACAGTATGTTGAGCATTTATCTTTTGCTGCTTAAGTGGTTGTGTGTGATTATTCTGGTCTCTGTGATGTACACACTAGCAAGATGGTGATGTTTACTGCTAGAACAGCAATATGAACCTTGGAGGAGATGGTAGCCCTTGGGCTCCTGGTATCTGATGTGACATTCAGGATAACAGAACAGAATGCATTTTATTAAATGGTATTCCTCCCAGAAATGTGAGAGTTCTCATTTAAAAGGAAGATAGGTTTCCCTTTCAGGTCTAGTAATTCCTGGGATAACTTCTATCAAACAAACATAAGCAAACGTAGAGAATATTCCTTTTAAAAGGAATTTGTGTCCTGCAGTGGGAGAGGACTGCTCTTCAACGGTCTGTCTTTGTCACAGATGTATTATAGATCTATGAAAACCTGAAGTATAGAACAAGGTTAAAGATAATTATGGTGATAGTCGCCTGGCTAAAATAGGAAACTGAAACTTGTTCTCTGTGGGTGACCTGTAGGAGCGAGAAGCAGCGCTCTCTGCTGACAAGGATAAAAGCAGTGGCATTGCTGGAATTAGTGCGGCTGTGGAAGAATTGGTCCTAGACAGCTCCAAGTCTACGGAGCCTGCAGTTTTCCAAGAGAAAAAGGTGGGTAAGAGTTGTGTTTGGGCGGATCTCGTTGAAAACTAGTCCTGCCACTTTACACAGCGGTGCAGGATGAACTGGTACCAAAGATTTTAGCAGAAATTATCATCTTTTGAAAGTGGTGATTGTGGTACTAACTGTATGCTCTCTGCTGTGGTAGTGTGGAGTGGAGTATCTCTCTGCATTTGATGAGGAGCTTGTGGAGCCTTGCTCTGATCTGGCAAGTTCCTTTTTGCCTCCCGTGGAATCAGAAGAGGCAGTGCTGGATGAAGAGAAAGTACCTGAGGTGGATGCCGTAGGGGAACCTGATGTGAAAGCTACAGAAGAATTAAATCCAGCTGAAACAAGCTACCAAGAATGTAAAGATACAGTTAGCAGTGGACATCATAACAACTCTCCTTTTTACTATTTCTATCAAGGTAAGCACAATGAAATCCTGCAGTCATGGAGGCAGAGGTGTGTCCTTTGCGTTCCTTTCTGGGGAAGACATTTGTCAGGTCAATAGATTCAGCTAAGCTCTGTGAAATAAAACTTCTAGACCTTCAGAGAGGTTTTAGTTTCATTACTGGTGAATGGACTGAGGTGGGGAGAAGAGTATTAACAATTAACAGGCAAAGAACAACTGATAATGTCTTGTTTTACAGCGGAGGATGGACAATGTATGTATCTTCACCCTGTGAACGTTCGGTGTCTTGTTCGTGAGTATGGCAGCTTGGAGAAGAGTCCAGAGAAGATAACTGCAGCTGTAGTGGAGATAGCTGGCTACTCAATGACAGAGGTAATTATTTCATCTTCACGTTCTGGTAATTTGATCTTAGCAGCTGGCAGGTGAGATGTTTCTCTTTGATAATGAGAAATAAACACTGAATGGGTAGGCGTGCTTATCTGTGAAGGACATCTGTGTAAGGTGCAATACTTGAAGTTGATCTTGATCAGCAGACTGCAGTCTAACTTGCTTTCTTCTACTAGAAGGTAGGAAGTTTTAGGAGTAAGAGAATTGTAAGCTTAACATTGGTTTGTTCTTAAGAGTAGCTTGAATTAGGCACGTCTTTCTGAACCTGAAGGAGTGTTCTGCAGCATCTGTCTTCAGCAAACAGCTGCTTCTGAGCATCAAGGGTAGAGGTGGGATGTTAGGTAAAGTAAGAGGGTGGAAGGTAACTTCAGTGTTTGAGATAGAGGCATCTCTGAGGCAGTGAAGGTGCTTAAGACACTGAAGTTCTAGAAGAGAGAATGGATCTTGAATTCCTTGGCCTTGGTTAAACTACTGTAAGAACTGGCATATGCCGTAACAATTACGTGTAATTCCTAATTAATCTTTATTAAAGTGTATGTTTGAGTAAGAACGGATGCAGAGAGTGAATTCTCTTCAAGTTTTTCTTCTCTGCAAGGAAAAATACAAAACTCACCTTGTTTCCATCAAGCAAAGTGGTGGTTGACAGACAAAAGAATTTAAATGCAAAAGGCAAATGTAGTCTAGTGCAAGCATAAGTGCACCACGTGACTGGTGGTGTAGAATTTTATTCCAGTGATGTGAGAACAGAGGAATAACAAGAAGATCAATAACTGAACTGGAGTAACTTTGTCCAGATATAGTTATGAAGTAGTTGGTGAAGGTTTTGGAGCATTTGGTGCTGACTTGAGGCATCGTTCACACTTCAGTAGTTTATAGAGTGATTATTGTGTCACTATGCTGTGTTTTTTTTCCATTTGATCTGATGAAGGTTGAGCGTTGTGTCTCAACATCAGTATGGCAGCAGCCTCTAGACCTTGTTGCAATGATGCATCTGCTCTTTCTCTTTTTAAAAAAAAATCAGGATATAAGACAGCGTCATCGCTACCTCTGTCATTTGCCCCTCACCTGTGAGTTCAGCATTTGTGAACTGGCTCTGAAGCCACCTATCATCTCTAAGGAGACTTTAGAGTTGTTCTCAGGTTGGTACTACTTTTCTACTCGTCTCTGTCAGTGGATCTGTGGGAAAGAAGTGGGAGTAGTTCTCCCTTCATGGCAGAAAAAGGAACGTAAAGAGCAGCTTTACTCCTCTTTCGTCAACTGTGTGATGACTGTTTAGGCAGAACAACCCCTATTCACTGCTGTAATGACAACAATTACACAAAGAATAAAAAGGAAGAGCATATGTTGTTTTGTAAGCATGTCTTGTTGCTAATGAGTTATAACTGAACACGCTCACAAGTAAAACATTGCCAAAGTATCGGTGTGGTTCTTTTATATCCAATGTTGTGTGTTGCTCCTAGATGACATTGAAAAGAGGAAACGCCTACGGCAGAAGAAAGCTCGTGACGAACGACGACGTGAACGCAGAATTGAGATAGAAGAAAACAAGAAACAGGGCAAATGTAAGTCCTGCTGGTGGATTCCCACTCATCTTTAGTTGCTGAGCTGATTTCTTGAGCTATAGAATGAACTCCAAGGCCTTTAGTTTGTAGTGGGTACTTAGAGTGAGATTACCATGTATTAGGAGCAGTCTCTGCAGTGAGTAAAACATGCGGATTTAGGGCATTAAATGATGTTATGCCTTTCCTGCATAGTCAGATGTTATGGGAGAGAGATGGCATTCGAGGGCACAACTATCTCCTTGATATATACAGCTCTCAGAATTCTTGATTTCTGTTTTTATAGTAATCATTGTTTAGAGTGGAAAGTGAAGAAGGCAAAAAGAATTGCCTGGGAGCTGCTTCCATCCAGCAGCAGGGCTTGTACTGGTCTCTAAAATAGCAGATGGAAAGAAATTTTTTGAGCTGGCACCTCCTCAAATCCTGAAACAAGTTGCATGTTGACAGTCTTCCCCCACGTTGTGTAGTGCTTTAATTCAAAGCCTCTTTCTAGATCCAGAGGTCCATATTGCTTTAGAGAATCTGCAGCAGTTTCCTGCTTTTACATCTTGCCATGGAGAAACCAGCACTGATCATCAGAGCTTCTGTTCTTCTCCTCTTGGCAGAAGCCCTGTGTTTCAGACAGGTGAGCATCTGCAGAAACATGTTACATCTAGCTCTTGGTTGTTCTCTGGGGATCTACTGCTCAGGTCATCAGACTAAACTTCCTTAATACTGACCAAAGACGACTCTCCTAGATTGCTTCCAAGATCCTACACAGAAGACTGAGACTGCTAAGAGATTCTGGTTGTCTGTCTGCTTTTTACTGCTCCTACTTTAGTGACAATGCTGTCTACGCTGCAGTTACCGTACTGTTTCAATCTTTGCTGAGGCAGAAGAGAGGAAAGGGGATGGGACGGGGAAAGGAAGAAGTGTGTGTATGCCAGGAAAACACCACTAGCATTTTTTTTCTTTCTACCTTCTCCATCTTCCCATCATGTTGTAGTAAAATAAAACATAACTGGTGGGCACTCAGATTGTTGTCCAGTTACGCTTTACCAAATGTTTTATCTTGCTGTTCATAAAAAAACATTAAATAGATGCTATTCTTAAATGTATTTTTCGAAATAAGCAAACAGAAGGCACCCCAAAACTAATTCAAAAACAAAATCACCCTGCAAATCTTCCTTAAATTAAAATACTGAGGAAATTTAGGAGTTTCCACTGTGTGATTAATAGATGGAACTGGTAGGATAAATATGGTTAATTACAGAAGATAAGAAAACCTTTTATTTTTGTTTCATATCTGGAAGCTGCAGAGTAAGTGCCTTTGCCAATTGCATTTGGCATTAATTAACTGCTTTTCTCTGTAGAGTCTATTCCAACTCCACTGTCACCTGCTGCCAGCCAGGCCAGCCCGTTGCTCTGTGGGAGCTTAGAAGAAGACTCTCCGTTCCCATCCTTTGCCCAGGTAAGCCATGTGACAGAGTAAATCTTGTTGGAATTACCGGGGTCTTAGCTGGGGTTAGGTCTAAGAGTACAATTGCTTCCTCACAAAAGCAATGTGGGATGAAACTCACAGAGACAGCATGGAGTTTGAGTGCTGTAAGGGGTTCCTAGATTTTCTTGCCACTTTGGGATATGCAGGATTGTTCTGGTGCGTGGGGTTCAATTGGATCTTTAATTGGATCTTACTACTTTTTTTGATAGATGTTGAGGGTTGGAAAGGCAAAACCAGAAACGTGGCCCAAACCTGCTCCGAAGACAAGAGGTAAGAAAACTTGGTATTGCTGTGTTGGCTTCCTTTCTGTGCATCTAAATCTTAAGAAATCTTACAGCTTCACAAGAAACATCTGGAGTGTGGAGAGGCATCCGCACTGCCAAAGTTTTATAAAGCCCTCTCCTTTCCTTTCTTTCAGATGAGAACACTCTGGCGCTCCCTGTGCCAGCAGACAGTGATGGAGAAAGTGACAGCTCTGACCGCATGCCTGTGCCCAGCTTTCAGAATTCCTTCAGCCAAGCTATTGAGGCAGCCCTCCTGAAGCTGGACAAACCGTCTGCAGCTGATCATTTGTCAGGTAAGGGAGGGAGTTGGAGGAGAGTGGAGAAATTCTGAAGTAGGAAAAAAAAATAGTATTTCTCCTTCTGATAGAAGTGAGAGAAGGAATTTTGGGGGGACCAAAATTTGGCTGCAGAACAGGTCTGAAGTGTATCAGGTTGTGTTTTATGAGCTTACTGATTAGGGCTTCTGTTAGCCTAAAGCAGCTTTCTTAGAGGGAGCTGAGGTGATCTCCAACTAGCAAAGAATCCTGTTAGGGCAAAGATGTCTTCTGGTCATCACGTTTACCATTGCTATTGGAACTTAAATTGAGCTTTGTCTCGAGGAGGAGACTTCAAAGCTGCCTAGCCTGCTGAGCAGCTGAACTGCCACTGAAGTTTGACCAAAATGTCAAGATACCTGCTAGCTGGAATTTCAGACGAGGGAGTCTGAAACAAATTGAGATAAACTGATAAAATTCATTTATAATGCTTGGTTCTGTTTAGCTTTGGGTTCTGTTTGGAGACTGCATTCAGTGACAGAACTGGAGACGAGAGGCAGGGAGTTTCAGTGAGTTTAAACTCCAATTCTAATGGTTTTTGGACATGGATGAAAGCAGTATCTGAAAGCAAACTGCTGCATTCTTGCAGTCCTAGAGTCTGCCATTGCAACAGCAACCGTAAAATCAGTTTGGCATCTATAGGTGCACGTAGGTGTGATAGTCTCTTAGTGTGTCTGCAGGATTTTTTTGTAAGCTACCTGGTGGTCAGTGAGTTGACAGGAAGTGTCACGAACTGATGGTCATTTAGGAAGGGAAGACTTTATTGTTTCCTGCGTGACGTTCCTGTTCCATGAGAAAAGTGACAATATCATTTTAATTCTTCACAGAGGAAAAGGGAGGCAAGAAAAGAAAGAAACAGAAGCAGAAGCTACTGTTCAGCACCTCTGTTGTTCACACAAAGTGATTCTGCTATTCAAGAGAAGTTTCCTCTCCTGGTTTTCTTTTCCTTTTGCTTTGTTTTGCTGCTAATAGTTTAAGTATTTAAATTTGGACAGACTAAACTTGTGTTTCCAGGGCTTCTAGGGGTTCAGGAGGAAACCATGACAGCATTATGTTGAAGTAAGATCTCTTTATTCCAACTTCACCAAATCGGTTTATACTGAAACAAGGTTTTGAAACAACCCAGAGACCATTCAGCCAAGGCTTCTAGTCTGTGCCATGTCAATTCTCTTGGCCTAATGAGCAGTCTGAAAGTGTTTTACATCTGCATGGCACTGCCAGTCTGCTGCAGTATTGCCTAAGTGAAGGGGCAGAGAGCCTTCACTCCCCCAGAAGTAGTCATGCACAGAAGTCCGTCTGATTGTGACAGTAGTACTGTTTCAGTAAAGCTGTTAAACTGCTCTCTTCAGAAACTGGTTTCCTCTGAGCTGGGAATGGGCAAAAGAGCTTCCTGGCTTTAAAGTGTTAGCTGCTATCTGTTCTTTTTCTAAAGAGCGAGAATTCCTCCTGATCTGGCTCTGAAAGACCTAAAGCTGAGGTGGGCGTAAAGCAGAACTTGGCTAGTTGGTTTTGAAGTGACTCTTGCTGAAATCGTGTATTTCAAAATGCGTACTGGCACTAGTGGTAGAAGGAACTCCTGGCTTCTTGCAGCTGTTCAACTCTGTTTTAATGTGGGTGAGTGAGGCTGCTAATTCTTTTTCCTTTTTTGTCAACCATGGCCAACAAATCCTTTGTAACCAGATCATCTAGAATAAACACTCCACCCTAGGGCTCTTGGTAATAACTACATGAACGATACTACGACCCTGGCTCCTCTGGAATGGGAAGACCAACTGATAGCTGGAGTCCTCAGATATTTTATACCCCAGCAAGGAACGCAGATGGGTTTTTTGCACTGGGGTAAGGGCCTGTATCTGCTTGGTTCTGGGATGTGAGTTGATCTGCACTAAGCACCTCGGGTTATAAACATGCCTCTTCTGGACCCCTGCCCCCTCTTTTTTTGGGTGGTTGCATTCTGCACTGCTTGTGGTTTGATTTAAAGCTAATGAGTTAAGTGGTGTGGATTTTGTTAAATAAAATGAACTGTAGGTGTAATGTACCAGTCAAGGCCAACAGTTGCAATAAATCATACGCGCACACTTAAAGCACTGCAGACTTCTTGAGCTGTAACTTGGAACTCTTGCATCAACACGGAGCATAATACCACTTTGAGCAGCACGTTTAAACCTTAGCATCCGACATTGACTTTCAGGGAGCTGGTGTGAAGTACCAGCTAAGTTACAGGGCAAGTTGTCTCTTCTGTTATGTTCAGCCCCACCTGCCCCAGGAAGGGAGCTGCCTGCACTCTCAGAGGTCTTGAAAAGCTCACGTGCTTCTAGTAAGGAGCAGACTGTGCTCCCTCTGACACTGCTGGTGTGTTCATGGGCTGTGTCCCTATTCTCAAAAGCTTGTCAATACATTGATGCCTGATTTCAAAACAATAGGCTCCCTGTTACACAAGTGCTTCCCCAAGGCGTGTGTGCAAGGGAAGCTAGTACCAGAGTACACGCTTCACAAGGCACTGTATGCAGCTGCAAACTAGAAAGAAGGGGGGTGACGGGAGGTAAAGAATGTTTGTTACCACAGGAGGACAGAGGAAATGCTTGCAAAACACTCTTTGAAAGCCGCTTAATTTCACACTTGGTCACAATTAACTACACTTGAGGGAAAGATAGCACAGCTTGTCAAGAGAGTGCAAAGAAACTAAGACAAGTGCCTAGAAGGGGTAGCACGTCTTGTTAATGCTTCAGATGCGTATTGGAAAATGATTGGTGAGGGAATAGAAAGCCACTAAGCAGGAAAGATTGGAGTATGCAGTTAACTGTGTTCACAATGCTTTTGTTTCCTACTTGTAACAGTATTTTTAAGTCATGGAACAGAGTAACTACCTAAGTGTCTAACCATTATCTGTTGTTCATTATCCCTACGCCTTTATAGTCAACTTTTCTTTGCGGTGGCATTGAGAGAGAGTTGGAGCTGGTACAACTCGCCTCCACTTCTCAGCACTAGAGCAAGGGAAAATAATGCAGGCAAGAACTGTCCCCTGCTGCAGGGGCAGTCTCTGTAGGACAGCATCTTCACGTTGTATCTCGTTTTCCTATGGATTCAAGAGATGCTACCAGCAATACTCCTTTCCTGTAACTGATTGGTGTAACCTTAATAAATATTTAAGCAGTACTTGTACCTATGAGTTTTATAATGGTGAGCCTTGAAGTTCTACCTTACGTTCCCCGTAGTTTCTACTCCCATATAGGCAACTAACGGGTGCTTTGTGACTGAAAACCATGCGTATCCCTATGAATAACAGGTGCACTTGAAGATAAGGTCCAAAACTAAAAGATGTGAGTGCTCGCTGTGTACTGAAGAACTACATTCCTTGTCTGTGCCAACTGCCTACAGCTTGCTTCTACCTCAGCATGGAGATCACGTTGAGCTGCTATGCTCTTTAGTAATTTTGATTCCTGGAGTAAAACAGACAACCCACTTAAGTGTAACACAATTTTAAAAAACAAAAAACATTTTATTATTCAAGAACACCTGGAACGGGGGAAGGAAGTCTAAATATGGACAGGTGCTTTTCCCAGCCCTTGCTTTTCTTACTACAGAAAACCATTATCATCTTGATTACAGCAGTACAGAGCAGGTGAACAGTAACAAGCAGTACTCAGTCTGTCTCTGTGCCATCATCCTCTTCCTCATCTCCACTTGGAGGCTGCTCTTCCATAAGGGAACAGCTCAGCACTGACTGCCGGATGCGCTGTCTTTCCTCTGCAAGAAAGGGGGCAACACGGGGTCATTACGTGATCTCTTCACATGTGCTGAGTGTCCTCAACTTGCAGAGAAAGGCACGTTTCTCAGTCCAGGAGCTGGAAGTAGCCTGGCACATCCTACAGAAGCTCCAGCAATTCAGGCTGCTCTTCAGGAAGGTGGCTGGAGGAACTCACCTTCGTTTGTGCAGTTTTGCAACAACGTCAGCAGCTGTCTTCTGTTATGCTGGATTAGAAACTTCTGACATGACCTTATGGTACCTATCGGAGTCACAGGAACGATGTGGAACAAGTTTTGAAACCATGAAACCAAGCGTTATCATCTGAAGCATGAAGATCTTTGTATCACACAATAAATACTCTGGGTACCACCTTTATTAAGGCAAGTGATAAGAAGCACGTCTAGGCTGTGCTTCCCCAGTGAAATGATAATTTCTAACAAGTAGTGCCACTTCTTTGTCCCAGGCGGTTAATTTTCAGGACAGGGACGATGCTATACTTTAAAAATGTTAGTTTTTTTTTTTTTTTTTTAATTAATGTAATGCAGTATGTACTGCCCTGGTTGTCTGCTCGCTGTAACGAAGACTCCTGCAGCATTACTGAGGGTCTGAGCACAGGAGGGCTGCTGCCCCTGATTTAGAGCCACCTCTACGTGCTCGCCGCGCTCCGAGGCTCACCTCCGACGTGCAGGGTGCTGAGGAAGCAGGGGCAGCGCAGCCCGCGGCTCTCCAGCTGCCTGACGAGCGGCAGCGCCGAGCACAGCAGCCGGTAGAAGTCCTTGCGGCAGCGCAGCAGCACGGTGCCCGTGTAGGCGTTCAGGTACTTCACTGCGGGGCGCGGCACCCCTCAGCGCCGGACCCCGGCCCCTCCGGGGGGGGGGGTATGCCCGGGGGGGGTCCCCTTCCTTCCCGGGGGGGACTTCCTTTCTTCCCCGCTCCTTTCTTCCCCGGGGATCCCTTTTTCTTGGGGGGAGGGGAATCCCTTCCCGGCGGGGGGGGCTTCCTTTACCGGGGGTCTTTCTTGCTGGGGGTCTCCCTCCCTCCAGGGGGGGCCTCTCTGGGGGGTGGTTCCCCTTTCTTCCCGGGGGTGCTCTTCCCTCCCGGGGGTCGCCCCTTCTTCCTGGGGGGCTTCCTGAGGGGGTCCCTTCCTTTCCCGGGGGTCCCCCTCTCTCCGGGGGGTTCCCCTTTCTTCAAGGGGGGTCGTTCCCTTCTTTTTTCGGGGCTCCCCCCCCCTCTCGGGGCAACCCCTTTTTTCCTGAGGGTCCCTGTCCCTCCCCGGGGGGGTCCCGCCCCTCCCCTCCCCTCCCCTCCCCTCCCGGGAGGTCCCGCTCCCCCCGCGGCCACCTGTGAAGGACACGGAGCAGCAGGCCAGCCCGTAGTCCCCGTAGGCCCGCGCGATGGCGTCCCTGACGGCGCTGCCCACGGCGCGGTCCTCGATGCAGGGCCGGCCCCGGGGCTCCTCGGCCACCACCTCGCACAGCACGTACCTGGGGGGAGGGCCGGGGGGTTACCGGGGCCCGGCCGGGCCCGGGCCCGGCGCCGCGCAGCCCGCTCACCTGTTCTTGAAGCGAACCATGCCGCCGCCGGACTGACGTCGCGCCCAGCCAATGGGAGAAGCGCCTCGGCGCACCGCAACCAATCGTCGCCGCGAGGAGGCGGGGACAGTGGAAGGACTTCCCGTCCTGACGCCTCCACGGCGGCCCTGCCCTTTCCTCTAGGTGCTGGCTGCGCGCATGCGCGTTATGTGTCGCTCCCCCCGGGGCGACCCCGCCGCCTTCCCGGCAGCCCCCGCGCGGGGGCGCGCGAGGCGCGCGGTGCCCGGGGTTGTGAGGGGTCCGTGAGGGGGCGGGGGGGGCACAGGGCGGGCCGGCCCGTTGAGCCTGCTGAGGGCTCATTAGTTATTTTTTTTAAAAGCAGGCTCAGCTGCTTGGGCTGTGTGCGTTCTGCCCTCCGGGCTGGTGCTTTTGTACCTCATTAAGTGAGCCCTCCTTGGAGGGCTCCTGTCCCTTGCTGCCTCACAGAATTAAGCTCCAGCGCTAATGCAAGCTCCAGCATTAATTTTTTCGTAAGTTCCAGCGTTAACACCTCACGGTACTGAGCTCCTCAGGCTCTGGCTGTGGAGACCTGTGAGGCGGGGGTGCGCCCCGTGTTGTGCTGCCCGCACCCGCTGAGCCGTGGCAGGGCTGCGAGCGCGGCCTCATTGCTAATTCAGAGTGGAAACATCTCCGCTAAGGGCCTTCATTCTAGACAAAGAACACGGTGATAAAGCCGGTGGAAATCCTGTCCTGGGTGATAAACTTCTGCCCTCTGAAACGGATGCCCGCTGCGCTACGTCTCCGTGTCTCTCGACTCTCTCCCCTTCACCTGTGCTCACGCTTTCTGTCACGTTTTTCTGAGGACTGGGGAATGCGAGTTGCCTCAAGAGAAAGAAGCACATAGGCCAGTACGGGCTCTGTAAAAAGAGACCTTTTCTGGTGAGACTGTGAAAAAGGGACCGGGCAATCTGTCAGCTTCTGGTGCTGGTGTGTGTAGAAGCGTTTTCTTGGGAGAGACCGTGCTGGATGGATTTTGCCATATTGCTTTGTGCTTTAATACCCGTGACTGGATTTACCCATCAGCTGTTCCACTCAGTGCAGCGAGCTCCTTGGTGAAAAGCTATTCCCACACTTCTGCGTGATATCAAAAACATGAGTGTGAACGTGGCTGCGTGTTTCCTCTGAGGAGTGAGGCCCTGGGCGAGCCTCCCAGCATGGCTGCTACCTCCGTGCTCTGGTGGCGTTCCCCTTCGTGCCCTCTGATCAGGTTCATTTGTGCCCTCCCTCGTTTCCCTCCTTTTGCAGAGGCGCAGCTGGGTCCCTGACAGGCAGCCCACGTGAGTGCACTCTGCCCTGTAATCCAATAGGACATGTGCACTGTGCGTGCTCCTGGCTCGGCGCTATGGACAGCAAAAGCCTCGGTTTTTGGTCCAGAAAGCTGATTAGGAGAGACACAGCGCAAAGAGAGAGCAGTGTTGTGCGAGAACCCTGCCCTGCCTCGTTTCATGTAGGACGTTGCCTTTAGTTCCCTGTCGTTGGTCTGGATGATGCACAGAGCAGCTGAGCCACCACAGCTCCCTGCACAGTCTGCGCTCGTGTTAGCACCAGCTGTGTGGCTCCGGTCAGGCTTCGTGGTGTGCTGAGCTGACAGCGCAGGAATTAAAAGGTTGCAACACCTTCACATTTGTTTTCTTACCTCCTCGCCCCATCCTCTGCAAGATTTGCTGTATTGATTTGTGTCAGTGATTCAAGAGACTGTCACAAGTGATGGTGAGTTATACAGTCAAGGTGGAAAAGAACTGTCTCCTACGAAAAGATCTGACAGAGAAAAATTCAGAAAATGCCATTTGAATTGAAGAGTGGGTCAAGACACCTGCCAAGGGAGAGGATGGATGTCTCTCCTGCAGACCTGGAGAGGCGATATGGCCTTGGAACAGCTTGTGACGTAGGAACTATGAAGGACAGAATATACCAGGACAGGGAGAAATAACGTTGCACTCCCTATATGCATTAGAGACAATTTATAAAGCAATTTGAGAGCTTAGTATAGAAGATTCTTTATCAGTGCATAAAGAATAATCGTTTGATCAATGATTGTCCAACAATGTAGGGAATTTGATAAACTCCCAGGCTGAATTTCTCTGGCCTTGGTCTGCATATTGATTTTATTTCAAGAATAATAGAGTAAATGCAGTAAATGGCTGGTATGGATGTGTTGTGAAGAGCAGGACAATGTTTTGGAGCTGTGAAGTCCTGCGTTGCTGCCACTGCTTAACTACTTCAGAGGCCTCAAAGATTCACCGGTGAGACTTTCTTCCCTCCGTATCCCGTAGCTGTTCTAAGACTGCTTGTCTTGAATCTGGCCCTGGGCAGAGATGAACAGCTGAGAAAGAGACTCTGGATTGACTTTGTGTTCCTGTCCACACACCGTTACACTAAGTAATGGAACAGTTACAGTCACTGTCAAGCAAGAGCAGGTTGGGGTGTTCTGTATCCAGCTGCCCCTCCAGCGAACGTTGCTGTAGATAAGTGACCAGCCGGTGGGGCTGAGGCAAATCCCCTGCTGAACCCCCAGTGCCCAGATCACAGCAGGTTCGTGGGCTGTCGCAGAGCTGGACCCGAGCAGCGGATGCGTATTGGGAAGGTGAGTTTCGGTAACAGAAGCCTAATTCTCTCTTGGCGTAGCGTGAGGAAGCTGAGCGCCTCGCCGGGGCTGAGAGCTGCAGCCAAATGCCCTAAAAACCCGTCAGAAATAGTCGAGTGGGTTTTGAGCCCACCAGCTCTTCCTTGGCTGACCTGAGGTGCGGAGTGGGGCGGGAAAATGGCCGAGGTTACATCTGCTGCAGGAATGCAGTTCTGGCCTCCTCTGGGGTGGCTCTGCTCCAGAGGCACTGAGCCTGCCTGCTCCTGTGGGGCTGGCCTTTGAGTGCTGGCCCGTGCAGCCCTGCCCTGGCCCTGCAGCTCGGTGCCCAGCAGCCTGCACCTCAAGGAAGGCACTCAAACAAATCCTTACACTTCTAGGCTGGATGCCAGGGGATACAGGAGGGATGCTGAGGTCATTTTCCAAGCTCACCTTTGTTATGTGCACTAGCATGCATGTGGAGGGGTTATTCCCAAGCAGGCCTGGTTGTTATTACCATTTTCATTCATGACTTGACATTTTATTGAAGATCTAGACCTTCATCTTGGATTTACACAGCATTCGTAATCTCCAGATTACGGGTTAGATCACATTTGTATTATGTACAATTAATTGTGCTAATAAGCTGCGATAAACATGGTGATTAATGCACACCTTCTGCTGCATGCAGCCAGCTCTTAGAATTCCTGAGTATTTGCTACGTTTAAAATTGCCAGCAAATTTGTTCAGTGAAAAGACAGAGATCAGTTACTGAATCTTTGCACTCTTCCTAGGCAGGAGGTTTGGTACATCAGTCCTGTATGGTGCTTGCACGTGATTCAGCCAAGTAATTACATTCTGGGCTAAAATGAGGCTGCGTTGCTTCTCCATCCTCGTGATACCGCAATTTGATCTTCCTGAATAGCCCAAGCCATGATTTTGCTTCCCCTGGAAGCACTGAACTAAATTTGCCATCAGGTGTGGCATCAGAGTGACAGCTATGGTTTGTTCCACTGGATGCACACTGCGTCCCCAGATAACCCCGCAGCTGCACATACACAACAATCTGGCTAAAATTAAAACTGCTTCTTAATTTCTGTCCGATGTCGCCTGAAGCTTTGTGTTCAGTTTGTCTAAACAAGGTCACTGAGACAGAAGAGCGCGTTCTCCAAGCACGTTGGCCTGGAGCCATTCACGCAGATGCTTTCAGTTAGCGCAGGGGACGCCCTCCCTCTCGCTTTGGTCCCTTCCTTCTCACTCCCTCATTTTCTGTACCTCTCTACGCCCCCCTCTTTAGCTCAGGAGCCCTCGGATCAATATACTTAAGAATAAAACCCATCCTTTTTTATCATCCTAACACATAATCGCTAATCATAAACTTTCTTATTTGTTAAGTGTTAGAACCTTCCTTAGCTGAAGTAGGATGTGTTATTGTGATTCTTTTTTCTTCCTTCCAGAACAGTCCTGAGAGCGCTTCCCCGTGCGCAGGGCAGAGCTGGGGGCAGCTCCGCATTGCTGGGGCCTGGGTACCCTGGTGTGGCAAAACCATGAGGCTGCAGCTTGAAGCAAATTCTATGTCTGCATCTTTCAGCAGCTTGCAGCATGATCTTAGACTACATCCTTTGGGAAGGTCAAAATATTAAATTATTATTATTATTTTAATAGCCAAGAGCAGGAAGATCCTGTTCAGGTTAACAGCAACCGCGTGCGCTGCGAAGCTGGCCCGAAACTTCTGAGCTTCGTTTTCTCAAGCTCTGCAATGGGAATGATTGCAAATACTTTGCTTGCAGATATACGTTAACAATCAGTAAAAAGCTTACTTGAACGTTGTTAATTATCAAACATAGTAAAACTGCTTCTATCTATGAAACCCATAGGCAGCGCGCTCATCTGCAGCAGGTTGCTGCAAGAAGCAAACAGCTGCTTCCAAACTCAGTAAGGCAAAACCTAGAATATTTGTTCTGATATTTGGGATTCTCTTTTCCCTTCCCTTTCTGCATTAGGCAGCGCCGCCTGAGCCACCTAAGTTGCTGTGTGATCTGCTGCGTGGAAAAAAACCCAACCCGTACTTAATGCCTCCTTAACGGGGATGTTAAGATGGATTAATTATTCTTTGTTCTGGTCTCTGAAGATAAAGGGTAATTGCTCTTAATTAGGAGTAATTGAAAAATTGCTCCTTCACAGAGAGCCCAATAGCATTAGTGGGAGCTGAGCTTCTTGCCACCTCTAGGGAGGAGTCTGGCATCCCAGAAGTTAGAGCAAAGGCTGCGCTAAGCCTGAGAATGGCCTCAGAGGGTTTTCTCAGTTTCCAGCCTGCCCTCGGGAGCAGTGTTTTCAGATGTAGCAGGTCTTGGAGCGTGCAGGCGAGGCAGGGCTCGTTGTTTTGTTCTGTGCTGATTGTTTTGTTCTGTGCTGAGTGGTGCTCCAGCAGAAGATGCAGTCCGCGAGGCAGGTTGTCATCGCTGATGCGCGAGACTTTTCATCAGGAAGCTTCCAGGAACAAACACCCCTCGGCTCACCTGTCTGGGAAGGAAGCTTTAGGACAAAAGTGAACAAAAGCCTACACCTCTGTAGGAACCTGCACGTCATCTGTGGGTCAGCAAGAAGGCAGAGGTGCCTGCCAAAAGTGGAGACTATGCGGAGATATTTGAATTAAGGTGAAAAGGAAGAACGGTGATTTTTCCGAGGGCAGACCAGATCTTTGCGCCTTGCTTTTTCTTTCCCCTCGATTCCCATGGGCGGTTTAAGCCGTGGCCCTGTTTTGCAGTGAGATGCATCTGCTTATGTTGCTGTGTGCTGAACAACCCTTTTCTCTGCGCGGCTTTATGTTCAGCTCCAGCAGCCTCGAGCACCACAGGAGCAGAGATGTCTGCCGCAGAGCACTTGTCTCCGTAATGAGGGAGACGGAGGAAAACACTTCCCTGCACACCCGTCGCTCAGCAGCAGCGGTGCTGGGCACAAGGACAGGCCTCCTGGAGCAGCTTTGCATAACCCATGGCTGCTGCGTGGCTCCGGCTGGGCAGCAGCAGCGTGTGTCAGAGGAGAGGAGCTGCGGGGAGCTGCCCAGCAGGATAGGACTGGGGAGCTTCAGGGTCCCGGCGTGTACTGGTGTCAGCTCGGAGCAAACAGCGTGCCAGTCACTGACTGCTTGGGGCACGCAGTCTCAGCTCTTTGCCTGACCCAGCCTGACAGCGCCCTCCCCACGCGTCTGTTCCAGCCTCCATCCACGTTTAGCTGCAGCATCCCACTGCCCGGCACAGCAAGCGAAAGCCCCTGGGAAGCAGAGCGAGGCGCAGCCTACGAGTGCAGCTTTGGGTGGGGGAGAATCAGCAGCGACTTTTATTTCTGCTGTGCTGACTGGGGCTGCTCACAGAGACCAGCGAGCGCAAACAGATCTCTGGAGGCCATGGCTGCTGTAGACTGCAGAAGACAAAAAACGCCAGAAGCATCTGACCTATTTTGGGAAGCTTGCCTGGGCTTTTTGTTTTTATTTTATTTTATTCTTAAAAGATGAGTTTGCACCTGAGTTAGAGGCTGTAAATATTTGTCACTTTCCCTAACTATGCACACTGTGAAGACAGAAACAAACTAAAAAAATACCTTGCTGCATTTGCTAGGCTGATTCCACCAGCTGCCCTGAGGGCACGGGAGTTTGAGCTGGTGCTTGAGATGAGTTCTGCCTGCTGCTGGTTGGTCCCAAGCTCCCGGTGGTGCACGTAGCAGCCTTCTTGGAGTGCCTGATGCAGTGCGATGAGCTGGGGACAACTGACCGAGGGCACGTCCCTCAGGCCACCTCAGTAAAATTCCATAGTGCATGTGCTGGAAGCCAAGCAGTTGTTGCTACGTGACCTTCTCTGTCCCCGTTTCATACCTGTGATGCTTAAAAGATCATGTTTATCCTGCTGTAACAGTAGTGACTTAATTAGAGCTGAATTTGGTCCTACCGCCTCTGAACATGAGCAGCTTCCATCAAGTCATCTAAAGGATCAGATCTAGTTTCTTCTTTCTCTCAGTATTGGTGGCATCTGGTTTCATTTTCCATCTTTCCTCAGGGAGCTCACTTTTCCCCCCATTTCAGCACGTGCCTGCTGCATGTCATCACCCAGGACTGCCGGTGTCTCAGAGCCGAGCTAAGCAGCGCTCTGCCAGCCAGCAAAGTTCAAGATTTTGGGGGCAGAACGTGAGATGCTTCACGGAGTGGTGTTGTGGACTGGGTAGCTTCAACCCGGTACGTGCTTACAGGTCACGAAACTAAGCCACAGCCAGTTAAATGTGTGCGTGTCCCCACGCAGGGTGTGTAGAGGCAGCACAGTTTGCATCCTGCAGGGTCACGGGAGCCAGTGGTTTTGCACCGCCTGGCTCCTCTCCCTTGATTCCCTAAGGGGCACCTGGGGACTTCCCAGGGTGACAGGGTGGGCCCTGCGGGTGGGACAGCAAGGCTAGCAGGGGATGTGGTACGCCCAGCAAAACTTCTACGTGCCCACCACTCTCTGCCTGGCCTCACTATTTATTGCTACATACACCCATGCAAGAAATTTTCTACATCTTGTGAACAATCTTCAGGATTCAATTCTTTTAACTCGTCCCTTCTCTGTCCCCTTCCCCACCCGAACTGCGTGGCCAGACTAAAGCTCCCTCGGCTTTGGGCCTGGCAAACGGGCAGACACTGAAGTAATAACAGCGAAGTGTTTTTGAAGATGTAGGATTTAAATAAACAACCCAAAGCCATGAGGGGATGATTTCAAGTGCTGATTAGATTCCTCTACAGCACGCTTCCAATTGCAGCTCTCGGCATTTTGATGCGCTACCATCTACATACAAATACAGACCCACTGCTCAGAACTGCCACTAGGCTTCCTGTTGGATCATCAGCACTGTAAGGTGATCGGCACCCGTGAGTCACATCCCAGATGTTAACGAAAGCATGTTAACATCATTTAATTAATTTACTTAAATTACACATAGTGAGCTTTTTTTATTTGGGGGACTTGCTGGGTGCAGGTGTTTCTCTGTAAGCGTGGGGGCAAGAAATCTAATTAGTCTTTTGCTAGTCTGAGTAGCAGCGACTGGTGGTGTCACCTGATGTTGAAGCTCATTTTTCAATAAAATTGCAGGGGTTTATAACACGGATCCGGAGTGCTGCTCCCATTCACATTCCCTCCTCCTCTACCCTATATTCTCCGACAGCCAGATACCATAGTGACAAACACAGCAAACGCGCTGTGAAGCACACACGGAGCCTCCAGCTTCGTTCTTTAGGAAGCCTTTCACACATTACGGCTTTGTACAGGAGACGACGTTCAGAGGACAGGAAATAAGTAATTTCAGGTTAAGTAATGGACTTAAGGACTTCACATCCAAGCCGACTGTCTTTCTGGCTGTCAGAGCTGTGTAACTGTGTCACCAATATCCAGTCTGATGTTTTCTTTATTATTATTCATAAGCTCCCATTCCAAACAGCAATCAAACTCTTCAGGCTGCGCCGTCGCGGGGATTATCACACTTGCAGAGCGGTTAAAGTCACTTCGCCTCGAGTCTTCTGCCTCTGAAAAGTGCCCAAGGCTAATCGCTGCGAAATGTGACGCCTGTCATGTCTCCTCGTTCAAGTGCGTGCGGCGGGCCTGTCATTCCCTAAAAGCCTTTACATCTGTTATTACACGGTAATCCTCGGGCAGCGGGCTCCAAATCAGCAGTCGGCGGAGCCCGGCAAGGTATGGCTCAGCCTTGCTTTGCATAACTCCCACAGTGCAAGGCTCTCCCTCCTGCCATCATTAATAAGCAATAAGAATATTATATAAGCTGGCGTCTTTTTTTAAACCATGATAATTTCAAATGCTATTATAATTAGGACAAAGATGAGAGTTTGAGCCGGGGGAGGAAACAGACAAAGGATTAAGCTGATCTCCACCATGACGTTGGAAGGTTTCTTTGTCTGTTATATGCTAGTTTGGACAATAATGGGTACACTTCAGCCCCATGAAGAGGAAAACAGACAATTTATTTAAAAGTATTAATCCTTTTCGTCCTGAAACGTTATCTATTGCCATAAATAGGATCAGAGCTTTCTAGTCCACTTATATTCTGATTAACTGACCTGCAGTAAGAGCCTGAAAAGCAGTGTATGTTTGTGCAGTATCCTGATGCTTTTCAGCTCGTTGGTGGGCTGGATAAAGCGGACAAAAATGTTGTGTTGCTGGGAGCTTCTTTGCTTAAGGCAGAGTGACTGCGGGCTGCAGCCACGGGGCAATGGTGTGGCAAGAGATGTGGCCTCCCAGGGAGCGGGTCCAAAGCCCGGCAGATCGGACGTGATGATTTCACGCAGAAAAGTTCAATGTCTGGGTGGAGGAGGCAGGATTTGCCGCAAAGGGAAACCAAGTGAAGGTGTGGGTAATGGATGTAACTAATAGGGCCGCTTGCTCTGGAATAGGGAAGATTTTAAAAGTCACTTGTCACAATCGTTTTCCCTCTAATGCTGCAGCAGCCCTTGGATATGAGCATGTTCCTGATGTTCCCCCTCACTCACATGCACGAACACGGGCAGGCAGGCGGGAGGAGGCAGCTGCACTGACACACTATGGGGTTTGCAAGAACATGACGGCAATTTAGCAGAACGATTAAAAGATTGCAAACATTTATTAATAGCTTTGCTGCTGCAGCAGCTCTGCCGGAGAAGCCTTGCTTCCTCAGGGATGCTCTTACCTCCTGCCCCTTCCCTTCCACAGCTTTAGAAATTGAAAAGTCATTTTTGGACTCGGCTGCAGAGTAAAGCCCTGGCTCTGCCCCAGCAGTCCAGGCCACTTTATCCCACTACCTGGGCAGGGGAACATGAGTGTGAGAAAGAAGTTACGCAGAGCAAAACAAAAGGGATTTTTGTTTTCAGCTATTGCTTGGCCATTTTTTTCTCCCTGTGCTCCTCTCTCTTTGTCGTCTTGCTCTTCTCCAGCCACTCCTTTTCCTCCCCTCCGGCCAGAGTGACTTTCTGTCGCTGGCACTGGGTTGAGACATGGGTCTGCACTGCCTTTTTGATTCTGTATGACAAAATGAGTGGAAGACAGTATAAAAGCAGTATTGGAGCAGTTCTGGCAAAAGTTCTGCAGAGCAACCAACAAATTCCCTGAGAAAAGACAGAGTAAGATCAGGTCTTTTGCAATTCACGACTGTTGTTGGCTCCTCAGATTTTGTTTTACTTTTAACATTGGGGAAGGTGAAGGTTCAACAGGAGGAAAAAAAAAAAAAAAAGGGTGATGGCCTGAACAAGAAGTCACCTCATACTTCATGGCTGATCCTGCTGGACTGCAGCAAGCTCTGTAAATGAGCTGGGCACTAGCGATGTTTGAGTGCGCAGTATCTGAGACATTTTTATCCCGCAGAGCAGATGATGGTGACTGACTGATGGAAGTTTGCAGCAGGAGGATATTTATCCTACGCATATGGTGACCTCCTCCATATTCCCCTCCCCAGTGAAATAATCAGCTTCTTGCACTTGTTATTTTTTTTTTAAACTGGATCCTACTAAAATGTAGGGACAGCCTAGAAGGAATATATATATATTTCTTTCTGCTAAGCAAAGCTGACAGAAGACATGAATGCTTGTGTTCCTGTCATCATCTAAAATCCTGCTTGGAATCGGGTAGGACGGCAGCGCACCTCAGCCACAGCCGTTCCTGTACAGCATGGCCACGGGAGAAAAAATACACTGGGGGAAGAGTGCGGGAAAGAAAAGAGTCCTGCATTATTCTTACCTGAGCCTAGCACGCTTGGTTTCCGTAGTTTTGTCTGTTACAGCGTGCGCTAGGTTGATTTGACTCTTTTTGAATTGTTTCCCCCATTTCTTCAAGTTTGCAGTTAAAATATTGCCTCCATCAGCTTCCAAGTGTTGTGTCCAATTTAGAAGTTGACTAGCATGAATTTGCATCCTTTGTAAGGGCATGGAGCTCAGGAAAAGGATCTGATTCCCTCTGTCCACTTCTGAATGTCGTGCTCTTCATGGGTTGACCTGTGAAACCACACAACCTGAGAGAGAAGAGTAAGCCCCACAGAAATCCTCCCTGCTCGGGATGTTTCATGAAAACCTATGGGAATTTCTGTAGAGCTTGGCAGGCAGCCTCTACAGCCTTAAAAAGGCCTGCTTTTGTAGAGAATGAGTGTAATACTTTGTATGATCCCAGCCTAAAAGCCAGAGTACCCACCTGTGATTGTAGTTAACGCCCTGGGTGTGTTGGGGCTAATTGCTTCCTTCGGTTTGTTTCTCTAGGAGCTGGAATTCCCTTGCTCAGAATAGCCCAGAAAAGATGAAAGAGGATTAAACAGAGCTGGATGTTGGAGAGGTACCCGGTCTCAGGTGAGATGGAACTCTATATTCTAAATACAATCCCTCAAACGCGGGTTTAACAGAAGAAACTGATTTCAGAGATACTTTCTATCTCTCATCTCTTGTTTGAAGATTGGAAATCCCAAGTCTTCCCAGTTAGTAGCAGCTACATAGTTTCAGCTGCCCTGTGGAAGTTCTCATCCTTTCCTGGAGGCAGCTGTTTTACTGGCATTGGTTTCAGTATCTGTAATTCCCAAGTTCAGTGTGTGTGATAACAAAAGGATGCCTTGCAGGCTTGGGACAACTGGGACAGCTGTTGATGGTTTTTTAATTCTTTTTTTTTTTTTTTTTTTCTTGTCCTGAAAGGGTGTTTTGGAATGTGTTGGCCTTTACAAATATTTAAAGAAAGAGATTGTATTTCTTCATCATTTCCCCTGCTCCCGTCAAAATCTCTGCCCTCAGTGATCCTCCTGCCTCCCATATACCACATTATCTTGTTACTAACCTACTTCCTTGCTCAATAATAAAAGAAAATATGTATTTTGTACTATTTAGGGTATGAGAACCACTGTCCTCTTTCTTGTGGAGTAGTCAGAGTGTAGCCTTTACTGCTGTTGGGTCAAATGCTCCCTCTGGGTACACTGTCCATGGCTCTGGAAGCAATTGGAATTGTGTCTTTGCAAATGAGTACAGAATTTGCTTTCTTATGTCTTGAGTTATCTCTATAATCATGTATCTTGGTCTCTCTGTCTGCATTCAGGTGGCAGGTAACAGGATTATGACTATGGCTAAATAACCTGTATTAAGATTCAAATACAACAAAAAAGCAAAGTGTTAAGCATCTCAACTGATAAATTTCTTAGTTCGATATGAAAAAACCCTAGAGTGGTAAGAAACTCATGAAATTCCACG
The DNA here is from genome assembly GCF_011077185.1 of Oxyura jamaicensis. Lineage (NCBI taxonomy): Eukaryota > Metazoa > Chordata > Aves > Anseriformes > Anatidae > Oxyura > Oxyura jamaicensis. Next base: position 7,825,428 of record NC_048907.1, read on the forward strand.
AGTTCATTTATTCTGTCTTCCTCCCATCGTTAAAGGAAGATAGGAGTTTGGGATAGCCACCAAGGCACTCACCTTTGTAATTTTATTTCTTGGCCCTCACACAACACAGGAGCTGGGGACAGCACTCGGGTATAGCCCAGATACACCCTTGAGACACGATTAGTCTGCAGTTGTACACCTTTGTGAGGCTCGGATGCCACAGCAATGCTCAGGAATACGGTGACCAAAAGCAATGTGGCTAGATCTTTTCTAACTGGAAAACGTAGAGATGAGAGAAGAGGCGGTGAGCCTGTTGCTTCTGCACAGTGAGAAGCCAGGAGGTGAGGATCTTCGGTTTTTATTCACTTATTTGGGAACAAGGCAAGAGAAAATAGGTGTTCTTCTTTGTATCCTTGCTAGGAGACTGAGAAGAGGTAATAAGAAGGAAAGGGAGAAGAAGGTAGAGGTGATAACAGAAAGGAAAAATGTCCTTTCTCGGTGCCAGGTACTAATAAATAACTTTCTAGTCACTGAGGAGAAAGGTAGGAAGCAGAATAGAGGACTTTTCAAGGTTTTGGTTCTTCTGTGGAGTAAGTGCCTTTGAAGAAATATATTCAAAGATAAAATATTCCAAGAGAACATAAATATAGGAATGATGAGGCTGCACATGATGAACTTGTTAGTTTTAAAACTCTATCAGAACAAAGTCATTAACAGAATGTGCTTCGTTGATTTGATGGTGGATTAAGAACTGGAAGGAAAATGGAAAAGCAGCTAATGTGAAACTGCGTCATCCTCTGCCTCCATTGAGACAACACTGTATCACCTCTGCTGGTAGCAAAAAATCCACCAGCCTTTGTCATCATTTTGCATCACAGCGTGACCCAAAAGCAGATAGCATTCCCTCTGCTGTCACAAAGTGCAGCACCGGGGATCACTTGCAGGAGTCCAGTGGCCGTGTAGCTGGGGAACATTGCTCGACACTACTACTGCCAGTGAAAAGCTGCGGGAGCTGAAATGTACTGCTCTGTTTGTGCTGTTTGTGTGGATCCTCATCAACATTACCAATTTTCAGTTCTAATGAGAGCTATAAGTGAGTTTTCCTTCTCAAGGTACTACTTGCAAAGGTTTTGCTTCAGCTCAACCGCAAGATATTCTTGCTTGCCCGATGTGTTTGTCCTCTCTCACTGTTGTCCAGAGTTTGCTTCCTCACCCAATGTCAGGGTGAGCCACAGCTCACAGCCATTAAAGGCAGTTTATGGAAAACATACCCGAATCGCTGTGATCACATTGTCTTAAACTCTCCATTTGAAAGAAGTGTAGCACCAGATTTCCTCATTTCCTATCTACAAATCTTGCTTTTTTTATAACAGTAATAAGCTTCCAGACCCTACTTGTGTTCTTTGGCATCAATGTTGTAGTCTTCCCTCCCTCATAATCTTTTTCTTCCTTTTAACCCAGTACTGGTTTAAATTATTTTCTCCTACCATAGGTACTCACTTCCAACCCCCCCAGTCTCTGTCAATCGCAGCAAATTTGGTACATTACAGATATCTGTTTGTCTTGGCTAGGATTTGTGCATTACTTGCTTACATAGACGTTTAAACTAAAGTTCATGCAACATCCATCCTTATTGTCTTGGGCTTGAGAGAGGACAAGTTTCAGTAGAGCTCCATTCGCCTCTGATGAAAGCCCGTGAACAAAGCAAGTAACTGCTAGAATCTCTTTATCTGAGTACCTGGATTTCTCCTACAGTGACTCTTCTTGTTCAAATTCCCATCTTCTTTCCTCTTAGGTAATACCTGGGTTTGCTGAGTAGCCAGGTAAGGGTCTAGCATCTAGCTGCTGCACCCATTCACTGAACAGATGTCAACAGATCTTGGTAAGGAGAAGTTCATTACGAGTAGAATGAGAGATTCAGAGGTGCCCGACCATTTCCATAACAAACCAATTAGCGGGCTGGAAGCTCTGGGTGAGAACCAGGGTGGCATGACTAACAGGATGGACAGAGGGGGCCGAAATGCCGGTGTCGCTTTCTAAGTGCTCTTATAGATTTTACTTATTCACAGAGCGACGTGGCTTTTGGGTGCTGATGAGTAATGAGTAGGGCTAGTCTGTTTAGTGTCCCTGTCCCCCAAGGCCACTGCCCTTTGAGAGAGAACAGTGTGTACCACTGCTTTTGGCAGCCACGCTCCCAACCTGACGCAGGCGGTTTGGGGGGGCACGTTGCCGGCAGAGATGACTCATTCCGCCTCAGTGGCTCATTGAGGAGCTGCAGGGAGAAGCTATTTATAACCAGACCTTTCAGGTTCAGTGCAACAGCATCTTCAGCAGGAGGAACGGGACAGAAATGGGGATGGCACATAAGACTTCTCTGATCCAAATGAATCTCCGCCCCAGTATCGTCCCCAGAGCCACACAGCCACTGGCTGGCTTCAGCCAGCCCTTTTCCCCAAGCCTTTTGCTCAGCTGGCTGGGTGCTCTGGTCACAGCGTAAGATTCTGCTGATAACCCTGCAGCTCCTCCAAGAGCAGGGAGACAACTGTGAATATCATCAGCGTGAACGAAGCACCAACTCCTTCTGCTGTAGCTATTAGACAAGCTGTTACTGCTTCTGTCTGACCCGTGGCCATAACATTATCACCTTATATTTTCTCTGTCCCAGTCCATGTTTGTCCCTGGCTTACCATCAAGACAAGCTCTTTTCATGGGTGTTTTCAAACAGTCTTCATGCTGCCAGCAAATCCCATTTAAACCTCCTGAGGTTTCTCTTATATATACAAGCTAACACTGTAATTTATAAAACTGTAGCTGTTTTTCTGATCTTGCCACGGACTCATTACATCTTTAGGTGCTTCCATGACTCCATATGTGAAACAGAGATAATGATACCCCCTGGGTTAAGCACAGTGTGATCTGCAGCTACGAAACACCACCTAAGTGGTAATATTATTACCAAAGAGTCACAGAACAATAGGGAAGCATGCTACACAACAGTAGAGGACAGCAGGCGTAAAAGAAAATATTTACTACGAACACATACCTCTTTGTATCTAGGTAACTGTGGCCTTTCTCTTGAACCATATTAGCATACAGCAAAAATACTGGAATTTTGTGTTACTCTAAACTTCATGTTGCCTGTTCTCTTAATTGGTTTTTGAATTCAAAGAGGATCCTGTTGCATGCACACTTACCTGGTTCTTGGTCTACGTCTGCCCCGTTCTTAAACCCGTTTGTGTCTGGAACTGGGTGGTGGTTAGAGGGCTCCTTGGCTCCTGTCATTCTGTAGGCTTCTTCCCATAGCTTAAATGCTTCATATTTAGCTCCTCAGCTTCTCTTTTTCTTCTTTCTACCTCCTTCTTCCTACTCCTTTTTTTGCTAAGTGTATAACCGGCTTCTCAGTACACAGCCAGGGTACAGCGTGATGAGTATAACGTCTCAGCGTCTCATCAAGGCCATTTGGTAGATCTGTAGCTTTCTTTGGCATTTTCTCTTTTGGCTGTCCTGCATCTCTGAGCTATGGACCCGGAGGCATGCTGGCCTTTTTTTTGCAGTGGGTTGTATTTATTATCTTCATACAGAAGCTGTACTATAAATAATTCTTGCCTTCGGTTTTGGCAGCTATCTAAAGGGGAAGTCTACTCTGCATTGAACGCAATAGTGCTGTGACAGCCATTTCTTTCTCAAAGCCCAGCTATGAGACTGTAGAGACCTGTGGGTGTGAGATGTTCCTTGTATGCTTCGTCTAAAAATTTGAGCTGGAGGTGGCCTCTGCAGAGTAGCCCCAGTCTCCTTAGCTGCCACCTTATTTTTCTGAATCTCAGTTTCTTTTTGGAAAAAGTAGACCTATGGATCTTGTGGTTGCAAATAAGCCTCGGAAACCTCAACAAAATGTAGCTGGTGCTGAGATGTTTGCAATAGTCCTGAGAGAATGAGGCCATGTTTCAGGAGCACGAAGCGTCATTCATTTTTTTGAGTGGTAAGCTAAGATGTGTAGTGATTATAAGAGTAATGCCAACTACGTTCCTTGTCTCTTTCTTCAGAAATTTTACGCAGTAGATAAAATGGTTCTTAGAGCTCTTGGCTTATCCTTTCAGTGACTGCCTTGTCTTCCCTTGGGCGCCTTAGGCACCAGCGAGCTCACGTACGCTGTGTGAAGCGCAGCCAGCCCCCCTGCATGTCACCACCACCTCTCCTCAGCCTGAGGCTTACGACTGCCTTGAGCAGACCCCAGCAGGCATCCCGAGGATGGGCACTACAGCTGGAGAGTGCACAAGGAGATGTGTCCAGGTTTGGCTCCACTAAACCCAGAAGTGAGAGGGCCAGGAAGGGAAACCAGGAGTGTGCACACATGTCAGAGGCTGGAAGGGATTTACCTCCCTGCATTTCCAATTGCTTGTTTTCTATCTGGGGAAAATCCCTTTTGACAGCCCAGGCGGTGAGCTTCTAATTCCTGTCTCCGGCTCATTTTTCACTTCAATCCCTCAGCGAACGGATTTTAATGCTTGATGGATTCAAACAAAATTATTTCCGTTCCTGTGGCTTTGCAAAAGCCTCTAGGGTGTGTGTGTGCACGCAGGGGAGGAGGGATGGGGCTTGTTTTCGTTACACTCCAATAAGCCTCCTCTCCAGGGGAAATGTATTTCATTTCTTCATTTAGGGCTTTCTTGCTGATGATTCCTCCCATGCTGTCCGTCTGGCTGCTGGCTCATAGGACGACCTGTAAAAGATTTGCTGTTCCACAGGGTCCTAATGCCATGTTCCAGATCAGTGTTTTTGCTGCAAACAGGGATGCGAGTAATATGACCAAACCGTGCACCCAGGAATAGCACTGGAGTGGGGGAACCTCTGTGGGAAAACTTTCATCGTCACCAGCTCTAGCTGGGAGTGAGGCAGCTCCAAGGCTAAGAAGTGGGGTTAGCGACTGAAGCCTTGTCCAGGTGGTCAGCAGCCTTTACCATAGACATCTGCTTTGAACACGTGCACAGTTCACAGTGCTGCTGTTGTGATTGAGAAGTATTGCTTCTCATTACAATTTCAAGCCTCTCCTACTAGCAGAAATCACTGTAGGAAACTGAGCAAGGGCTCTGCTTGTGTAATATTTGGTAGTCAGAATTTTAGCTGCTTGGCCACCATGGGGCAGGGAAGCTGAACTTAAAATGCTCAATATCTCATCTTTCTGTCCAAGCCCAATCATCGCCATGGTAAAAATGACCAAAGCAATGGTTCTATGGTATATGGTCTAATAACACTCATAACCAGCGTGCGGAAGGTCCTCATTGTTTTCTGAAGGATGTACAGAGTGGTGTGAACTTGACGATGTCTCGCAATTTGTAAAACCACTGGTGTTAGGGAGTGCGAAGCCCACTTGGTGATACCACGTCTAGATTAAGTTGTTTCAACTTATAACTGCTACCAAGGTGTTTCTTCCTCAGTCAATAAAAATCTTGTTCCTGGAGCTGGAAATGTATTGTGCGTTCCTCTTCAGCGTATGCTGACTTCTAGGACAACCTCATGGGTCCACAGAGTCCTGTGAATACTTGGTAACAGCTATTGATTTTCATCATAGGTGTGTGCTGCATCAGTCTCATAAAGCTGGTTGGTCCGGGGATGTACAAGATGCAGCTTGCGGGTTTATTCTGTTTTACATCTCTCTTTATCTTTTTATAAAATCCCGGTTCCTCTGACTTCAGCTCTTCTCAGCATAGGTACTCTGATTCCCATTTTTTGTTTTATTAAATACATGGTCTACAGGTGAGATGCCCTATTGGTTTTAAAATTTCTTGCAAAACAGACTATTAGCTTATAAATACAATTATAAGCATATATAAGCTTATATATAAGCTATATAAGCTTATATATAAGCATATTTTGATTTTTTAGTTGTAAATACTTTACCAGCATATCAGAAATTATGTACTTATTTAGTTAACATATTCCTGCTTGTAACAGTATTTTTATTTCAAACTTGTCAATAATCCCTAAACTTTTGAGCCAGGAACAGTAAATTTAAGTGTTAATAAAATCATGTTAAGTCTGTAAGGTAGAAAAGAGCACTAATTTATGGACCAGTAGATATTGCCTAGCCTGAAAGCCTCAGCTAATTACTGCACCTTTGATACAGGCAAGTCCCTTCTTACATATCTTCAGGTTGTAAAAAATGACACCTAATTGACATTTGCTGGTGGCTTAAAAAGACATTGACCTAGATATGAATAAAAAGGGGGTTTTAAAACTTCTGCCTAGTCTTTTTGCTGGAAATGTGGAGAATTGACTGCAGAAGTAACTGATTCGTTAACAGTGTGCCTGGTCACCACAGAAAGGAAGCAGACAAATATTTGTCTTTTTTTTTTTTTTAATACTCTCTTCTTTCAGCATTGTGCTGGATTTCTTGTCTTGCATTAGGAGCACTTACTCATATTTTGGTTGAACATTTTCCTGAGTCCCCAGCGTTCCATTTGACAAAGGTGTGAGTTGTGAATCCAGTGGGTTTCCCATTGGATTGACTAGCTGCAGCTCAAGTTATCTAATACTGAATACCTATCAGCATACAACTACACCGGTTTTATCAGCATTATCAATAACCCATAGCTTTTATTTTAATACTGGTTTCCACTACGTTGTTGGAGTGAGGATAATGGAGGCGACAAGTTACCTGTAATGGCAGGACGCTGTGTCAATACCACTGGGAGAGCATTGCATTGGGTTGTTTTCTTTCCTGTGTCTCCTTTACTTAGTCAGTGATTCTGAGAGCAATAAGCCTCGCCTGCATTGCAAAGGCTTAGAGACACGGCTGGCGTCTTTCAGCTGGAAAATCGTTACCGAGCTTTTCCTTTTTCATGTACTAACTTTCCCATGTGTGCTGTCAGTTGCTCAAGTCTGCCATTTGTTGTGCCTTTGGAACAGTAAACAATAGTCTTACCCACTTAGATGGTTTTCAGCCTCCCATTTACTCAGATATCTCGTCTCTATAATCCTTTAATGGTGACAGGCTTATGGGTGTAATCTCAGAATTTTACCTGGATATCTTTTGCTCTCTGTTTTTCATTTATTTATTTATATTGCGCGTAGGACTGCTGCTAGCATCGTACATGCTCGTGTCATTGTCCAACCTAATAAATGTTTCATTTCCTTCCAAGCTGGTAGCATATTCATTTATCACTACGACACCGAGCTTTTTTCCTATGAACAGGGTACCTGAGGTGGAAGGCAACGATCTCATCAGTGTTGTGCAAGCTCAGCCACTGCTTGCCATGTTTCTGAAACTGGCTGATCCACGACATTTCTTGCATCTTCTCCCATATGCCAAGTGTCTTCTTGGTCCATGCTGGTTGTCGTAGCGTGTGTTTGATTCTACATGATTTTATCTTTGAGCTTAATATGCTTTCCTCGGATCTCTTTCTTGGTGTATTTGGTGTTTTCATTGTGTTTAGATCTGCCCTGTGCTTAATTCTGGACTGGTTGATTGCCATGGATTGCTTCTTTGACCTCGTATCAGCCTTGAATGTTTTGAGGGAAAACCAATTGCCTAATAAGAGGCCAGGCCATAATTTGAATGTTCAGCAAAAATCCCCAAGGACAGTCCCCTTAGTAATCTTTGAAAAGGTAAGAATCAGTCTCACACACGCATTTCTTCAGTTTCACATCATTTTATTGTATTTGCCTAAAAAACATTTTACACTTCATTTTCCTGTGAAGTGCAATATCTCATCATGTAAACAGACTTTTAAGGGGTTTCCACTGCCAGAGTTGACTGGAACCTCTTAAGCATTTCAAAAGTTTCAAAATGATGAAAATTGAGCATTGTGAAAAAATAAAGCTTCCTTCTGATTTGTCTTCCTTTCTACTGCCATAGATGGCTTTTAGATAAACATGGGTTTCTAGCATGTGCACAAGCAATTTAAAATTTTCCCAGTTGCATTCTGTATTTTCAGACTTTCAGCTCTTCTGGGCACCTTCGTGGCTTCTTCCTTTCCATTCAGGTTACACTCACATTTTTTACTTCAGATCCCATACGGCGTTCGGTAACCCCTCTGCACCCAAACTGCTTAAAAAGTTATTCCTTATGAACGACACATTTCCAGCCATCTCTGCTTAACTGAATGAAGGCTTTTGCCTTGGCTCTGTTCTGAGACTGGGCAACTGAATCACGTAAAGGTACGGCTGCCAGGGCTGTGGCTTGGGAAGGAACACGCTCCAGGCACGGCCCTTGCAGTAAGGGCACTGCGTGGGAATGGCGCATTGCAGAGGGGCCAGTCCCCAGGTGTCTCCACAAGGAGGTTATCTCGGAAGCAAGAAGAATATTGAAAACGCAGTCAATATTATGTGCCTGATTGCCATATATTACAAAACGGTATTTCTGTAGAACAAAATGAAAGCCAGCAAGTAATTGTTCCCACGAGAGTCTCAGGGAAATAGCCTGGGCTTGCAAAGGAAATTCACTCTGGGGCACTGCGTCGAAGAGCCTGGTTTGGAGAAGCACAATCAATCTCCAGAAAACAGATCTAGTAAAACCCAGTTTATTTAAATAGCACTGAGCCCTTGGAGCTTTGGTGCTAATTCCTCCTGGCCATTGCTCAGGTAGCAGGAGCTGAGGGTGCAGCTGAATGACAAACATCCCGAGTGCAAATTCAATTCTCCCGTGCTTTTCCAAGGAGGGCCAGTGCAGCCGCAGGGGTGCAAATGAGCAGATCCTTTTCCCTGTTTGCAGGGACACCTGCTGTCAGAGTGCACATTGCTGAGCAAGAGAAGCAGCTCCAGGCTCCACCCCTAGTTTCTTGTCTTTTGCTGCTGTGGATTGCAATTTCTGCAGCTGTTGTTATTATTATTATTGGTGATGATCTCCCCTCCCTCCAAGAAGCTATTTCTTCCAGATCCTTTTCCACTGTGTTTGATCAGAGCCAAGAAGACGGCTTTGACACTGTATGTGTTCCCTTAGCCCACTGCGAAGTCCTAATCCCTCTAATATCTGGAGGTTTTCAGTTTAAGTCTTTTATTAATATTCCATCTTAATTGTAAAGCACTCCAGTGATATCCAAAAGCCTGCCTTATGTAACAGTCTTATTCACGCTCGAGTCCTTTGGAGCTGGAGTGTCAGGGAAAAACTGTTTGATCTGCCTGGTCTGTCATTAGTCCTCTGCCTTTAATGCACAAACCCATTAGAAGTTAACAATACATTTCAAATGTTTAAGCTCAATCAGTGTATATTTTTAAATATTTGATATTATTAGAAAGAGTGTGACTTGCTGTCACAGAGATTTAAGTGACGTAGTTAGAAAAGTCTCTATAAAATCTTCTAGGGGCCTTGGTATGCAGCTCTAAATCAGCTGGAAAGTGAACGAAGCTATAGGATATGGAGACAATTAAGATATTTCATAAAGTGCCAGTGGTAAGATCCTACTCTGAGTTAGGTTTTATGAGCCAGGTAAATAGATAAGAACACCTGGAACTGGGAACTACTTGTTTCCTCACTGTGCATATCCCAGGCAGTCACTGAAATAAGACAGAGGTGTTTTTGCTAATCAATAATAAGCCTTTTTGAAGGACGGGTCTTGAGATTTTCATTCATTGGAGATGATCATCCCTTTCCATGCTCTAACGGCTTCATTTTTTTTCAGGCAATTGCAAGTTGTAGTGTGCTGTAAAACTAACAACCTGGCACGTTTAGAGGAACCTTCGTGTTTACTTCTCGTAAGGGGATTTTCTTCAGGAGATTGCTTCAGCTCAGACTGAGCGAAGCCCAGAGACTCAACAGAGAGCCTTTCTGTAAACTCATGTAGGAAACCAACTGCGTTAATAGAGGTAGATGTTATTAATAAGCAGGTGCAGGAGAGATGTGAACTTGAGCTTCCGACAGCAAATACGAACCTCTCCTTCAATCCCACATGAAAAGGTAAAGAATGTACGAGCACGTGTCTGCACTCTGCAATTAGAAGGCACATCCAGAAGCAGATCTGTTTGTTCTACCTTCTGCTTATGCTGTTTTAAATAGTTTTTAGAAACCCACAGTACTTTCTAGTGTTTTCATAAGAAAAACTTCCTAGTTTTCATAAGAAATTCTTAAATCCAAAGGCTTCAGAAGACCTTTGGAAGTGGGTGTTAGCCTCCATACACCAGTGTACAAACTGCATCCCCGAAACCTGGACAGCTGGTAGTCACCACCGCGCTACCTTGGGTTGGGCCCTCCTGTACAATTTGGAGAAGAAAGATGATCTATTTGTTGCATTTTTGCCTAAAAGTTAAATCACTCGTAACGTCCTGTAGAAAATTACTCCTTCCATAGGAGTTAATGTGATCCTTTAGGAAGTGTCATCCTTAATAAGCATGATGTGGAAATGCTTCTGTAGATGTTTAACAGGATTTGTTGGAAAATATTAAAAACCTAAATCATTCGGTATATCCATGCAGTATATATTCACTTGATAATTGTTCTAATGAGATATTAGAGCAACCAGCAAAACGTAGCAGCCCTCTGAAATGAGACAAGAAAAGCATCCTGCAACTAACTCACTTGGAGAACTGACAAATGATTTAATCGGAAACTGAAGGCTAATTTAGGCAGAACATGGCTGTCTCCGTTGTAATTTATTCAGGATGTCAGGACTTTTATTAAATTCTTGCAAAAAAAAATTAGATCCCTGAGATTATGAATCCTCGGGCGCGTTGTTTCTTGTGCCAATGACAGCGGTAGCGGCACGTCGCTCCCTCACGCTCGGCGGTGCGGTCGTAGGCACGCTCTCATGGCTTTGGGCAGCTCTGCTACTGAAACAAGGCGTCCATCCTTCCTGACCCGCTTCCCCCTGGCAGTACCGGTGGCTTGGGACTCCTGCATTTCTTTTCTACTCGTGCTTTGTTGTATAACTGAGTTTCTGTTGCATAACGTGAGCTGTCTCATGCTGGTAGCTCGTCTTTTAGTTGGTCAAAAGATGAAAAGCAGCAGCTACTTTTATTCTGGTTCCTCGGGTACCACAGAACTGGCAGAATAAAATATGAGGCCTGATCTATCATAGTCTTGATATACTTTAATAACCTTTGCATTTGCAAGTAGCCCTCTCCCACAGGAGCAGCAAGAGGTTTTCCCTGCCAGAAGGAGACCAGTCAAAGAGCAGGCTTCCAGGCAATGAGCAATAGCAATTTATTGCAATAAACATATATCAGTGTTCAGCAATTTATTCAGCCTTGTCCTCAAACTAATTTCTCCTTGCAACACAGACGCCAAGTATCTGGCTTTCGGTGCTACTCTCTTTCCCTCATGTTCCCTCAAACTAATTATCTAGGCTGTTGATAAAGAACCTTTTAATTTGTAAACGGCAAAGATTAAATGATCCTAGTCAGAAAATATACAGGCTCTTTCCCTGATAACAGGGACCCATGTAATGCAGCTGAAGAGTCCACCTGTCCCTGTGAGAAGCAGGCACAGTCCTGTGGTCCAGATCCTGCTTCAAGAAGAGATCACCGCCTCGCGTACCTAGCTTGCTGTGGCTGTAAGACATGTGCGTAGGCTCATGAAAAGGTTTGCTCTTCCTGGGGAGAGCTCTGGTCACGTAAAAGTGGAAAAATATGAAATGATTTAATTTTTCCCTTCTAATGTTAATTGCTGGTCTCAATTTCAGCCACAGACAGGCCGACTGACTGAGCATTCCTTTGCTGTTTTCTCTTCGACACATGGGCATTTTATGCCGTGGGACTGTCAGCGAGAGGCACCACCATCACTGTTAAAACCACATGGATCTTGCTTCAGTAATTGTCCGAATATTTTTGTCTTGTACCAAATCTCCACCTTAGTGGGCTTCTTGCCTGCCCTGTAGTCTTCCTCCACTTGCAGAGCAGTGCCTTCCACATCGATGTGACTGCGAAGGGTTGGTCCAAGTCCAGCACAGAGATGTCTGACATGAAAGAGGTGACATTTGCCAGCTGTGGGCACATAAAACTGTGAAACTGAGCCAGCTTTACCAGCTTAATTAACTGTGTTCCTAGCTGCGTGAGCTGGAAGACCATGAGACTCAGAAATGACATGAGGGAAGTGAGGTGAGATGTAATTCCAGGAAAAAAATAATAATATATTTTTTTCACAAGCCTGGAATGGCAAAGGCTGAGTCTCATTGGAGCCTGGCCAGACGCAGTAGCTCAGGGAGCTCAGACGTCTTTGTCCTATTGAGCAGCAGTTTCTGTTGCATCTCCTTTCACGTTATTTCATTTAGGAAGCAAGGAACGGGTTGGGGCATTGCCTCGGTGTGAAGCTCAGGAAGGCACAGCCTGGTCCTGCCTCTGGTGAGCCCTTTGGTTTTGTATTATAACGTGTACCGAGCTTCACCTGCGTCCCTGCACATTTTCTTCTCCCCCGCACCTCTACCATCTTGCTTTCCTCCACCTCCCTTCCAATAGCTCTTCTTTTCTTCTTCTGGAATTTTTGTGCCATCCTCCTTTCCCATTCCCACGGGCTTATTACAGGGTCGCCCTGCAGCCTGTCCCCCGTCAAAGCTATCTGAGTGCAGCAAAGTGACCTCCAATGCGTCTGCCGGCCTCATCCCGACAATTACACAGAGAAGTTCCCCGTGTGCAATCAGGAAGCAAGTAACCGGGGTGGATTTGAACACGGGGATTACAGCCAGAACAATAATGCCTTTGTAATGCTGCTGGGATTATTCCTCTCCCGTGGAGTAAAACCTAAAGAGCAATACCAAGTCTTCAAGCAAACAGAATCTCCAGCTGTCAGTGCTTTTGCTTCCTCTGGAGGCAGACACATGCCTGTCCAAACACAATATGCCAGAAGACCAATACTTGGCATCTTTTATTGAAACATGCCACGGCTCTGAAGCCCTTTCAAAGCGATGGAAAGGTAGTAAAGGGAAAAGCAGGCCATAAACGAGGGCTGGGGACTTCATCATCTCTCAGGGGACAGCTTCCTGGTTAGTATCCTGATCCTCAGCCCAGTCCAGCTCAGATGTTACTGCGCTTTGGCATCATGTGATATCATGTTTACCCTTGATGATGATGTTCTTGCAAGTGCAGGTGAGAGAAATAATAAAAAAAAGAAAAAAATGATTAAAAACTGAAAAAATAATAAAAAAATGAAAAACTGCTACAAGGAGAACTGCTCCAGAACATCAGGCCCTTTGTGCCTTCCCATCAGCAGTTTGCTGGAGTTCATTTTTTCCTTGAGCAGTTCTCACTCACTTCACTCTCAGATTCCTTTTCTGGGATTGAAATCGACCCTTCTGAGTCCAGGGCAGGCAATGAAGCCCTTGTGTTCTTAATATTTTTTCAAAAATTTTCTCTATATAAGTGGGACTGAAAAAGAACAGGCCAAGGTATTCCCCCCAAAATGCTCATGCATTTGCTCACATGCACAATTTTTATTTTATTTTTTAAAGAAAGACAGGACATCGCGCTTGCAGGCAGTGCTGTATTTGTAATCCCAGGCTGGAACCAAAGTCCCCGGGCACCCGCTCACCCCCAGTGCCCGTGGTTGGGGCACGAAGCGTGGCTGAACCGCCCTGATAGTTTTGACTTATCACCATCTCTGGAAGCCGTGCGCACACACCTTATATAATATAATCTTGGTGTCTTGAGGATTCGGGCCTGTCCTGTTCTGTGCCGCCAGCTGGAAGAGAAGCCACGCTCCCCCTGGAGAGATGTCCCCGCGCATCTCGCTGCTCAGCTGGGCTGGAATTACGTGCTTCTCTCCGCAACCGGGTGCTGTTGTTCTCTGGCATCTGGCTCCAGGCTAGCTGGCTTTTTAGCTTGCAGTGGTTGGTACACAGGCACTGCGATCCCAAGATTAACTTGTCAGAACAGGAGATTCATGAAAAACCTCAGAAATGACTTTGGGAGGAGGGTACACTCGGGGGTTCTCTGAATAGCCGGGGGTTTTCCCAGCCGAAACCCAAACGTGGGTGTCCTGAACGAGCAGGCTTCCAGTCTGTGCTCTTGCCATCCTATTTCCCAGCTGCTTCAGCTGCTGTCTCTCAGTTGCTCTGTTCTGTAACACGGCCCCTGCCTGCATTGTTATTGCCTCTGTTAGGCGAGCTGTTTCTTGCCCTGATCCCTGAAGTGCTCTCCAAAGTGATGAATCACACCTGCGCTAGTGAGTCCCTGCTCGCTAATGAGGCATCTGCTCCAAATTCTGCAGGGCTCAGTTGATTGAGGCAAGGAACTACAACCCACCTGTGGACAGTAACATCCCTACAGTCCTCAGGAACAGCTCAAAAGGCCCCAAGGAGGCTGGGGGCAGTGTTAGTCAGGGCTAGGCAGGAATCGTACTGCATGGACATCCTTACAGCTGTGCCTTACAGCGCTGGCTGCGACTCCAGAAATGGCAGCTTCTCTGGAAGCAATGTTGCATCCCAACAGAATGAGCCTCCCCAGCACAGGGAGGTAGTCAGAAAGTTTTGTTTCAGCTTTGTGCTACCTCTGAGCTTCCTGGCCAAAGGAGCCCTTCAGCAGCCCTGGTTCCAGCACTGCAGCAGTGAAAGCCTGCGGTGCTCATCCAGCCGGGCTGCCCCGAGCCGTGGTTCTGGGCTGGCGATACCAAACAGGACCAGCTTGTTCTGAAAAATAAATCAGTAAATGCACTTTGCTTGTGATTAGGAGCTGAAATGATACTCTGTGTATGAATGGGACGTTGCAACTCAACCCTTGTAGCCACCACAAGAGCTGCTGCTAAGTGTCCGGAGCAGAAAGGGGGCAGAGGGACCCCCAGCCTCTCCTCCCTGCCATCCTGAGGATGGACGTGGGGCCCCCGGTGCAGAGATTTACACCCAGCTGCCGCCCACACGGTGCTGCTTGTACGGCTGAGGGGGGGGGCAGAGCACCCTGAGGCCAGAACCACAGCCTGATTTTCCCTCCGCGGCAGCTTTGGCCTTAGCAGTGTGCGTGGCCGTGGCAGGACCCCGGGTGGCAGGGGAGATGCCCTTTGGTCGTTGCACCGGAGCCTGCGTCATCGCGTAGTAACTGCTGGGGGAGAGCGCAGCGAGCATGAGCGAGCTCATGGTGCGGCAATCACACCTTCGTCGTGCTGGGTGCACACACTGCCGAGGTATCCAGGGCTGGCAGTGAGGCACAATCGCTGCCTGCAGCTGAGCAAGGAGCAGGGTCCTCTCCTCAGTGGGAGCACGTCTGAGCTGACACCGTCATCCTGTACTGTTTTTAAACAGAGCATCATTACTGAACCACCTGTTGCCACTTAATTACCTGCCTCTGAACACGTTAAATCTGCGTTTTTGCACAAACTCCTTCGGTTTTCTATCCTTTCCTTCCGTGCCCTAAGGAAACCTCCGTGCCCGTTTCCAAGGCTGGATGAGAACTTCCTGAGCTCCTTCCGTGGGGTGGGCAGGGGCTGAGCGCCGAGCCTCTGCTCCTGAACTTGGGGCAGCCCGGGCTGTGTGCTGGGGGGCTCTGCATCCCCGGGGCGGTACGGATGAGGACCCAGAGTTCTTACCTACAGTGGGTCCCAAGGCAGAGCCCGGGGGGTCCCAGCCCTCCCCGGGGCACCGGGGGTGGGCGCGGGGCAGCGCTCCCCTGGGGGCTGCGACCCGGGAGGGGGGGGCTCGGTCTGTGGGGCCACCCCCTGGGGGCAGCGCTTTTTTTGGGGGGTCCCACCCCCGGGTGCCACCCACTGGGGGCGATGCTCGGGGGGCGGCAGCTGGTCCCCCCCCCTCCCCGCAGCGCTGCGGGAGCGCCGCCCGGCTCACCGGGGGAGGGGCAGGGACGGGGGCGAGGGCGCGGGGGGGGGGGGGGGTGGCAGCGGTGCCCGCCAGCCCCTTCCGCGGCCTTTGTGGCGCTGTCACATGGGCCGGGTGCGGGATTTAAGCGGGGCTCCGCAGGACATGCCGGGAGCGGCGCGCCGCAGCCCTCCGTGCCCGCAGCGGCAGCGCTCCGCCCGGCCGGGGATGCGGCGGTAGCGGCCCCGCGATGAGCGGCTCCTCCATGGCGAAAAGCGAGTCCCGCACTTCGCTGCTGAGAGCGGCGGGGGGCAGGAGGGCGCCGGGGGGACCCCCCCAGCCCCAGTCCCAGCCCCGCGGGGACCGCGCCCGGGCCGGGAGAGGGCGGGCGGGGAGGGAGCCGAGCCCCGAGGCGCTCCCCGGGGAGCCCAGCGCCCGCAGGCCGCTGTGCCAGCCCCCCGCCCGGGAGGACGGGGCCAGGGGACCGGGGAGGCTGGCGGCCGGCGGGGGGGACGGCCAGCAGGAGCCCGCGGAAGGAGGAGGCAGGGGAGCCAGGCACCGGCACCGCCACCTCCCGCCGCACGGCAGCCACGGGCACCCCCCGGAGCAGCAGCAGCAGCAGCTCGCGGCCAGGGATGGGCAGGAGGAGGAGGAGGAGGAGGAGGAGGAGGAGGAGGACTTTTTCTTCGGGCACAGGCAGAGGGCCGGCAGAGAGTCCCTAAAGCTCTCCGAAAACGCTTCGCCTCCGTCCAGAGCCGGCAGCAAGTGCTCCGCCAAGTCCAGCGGCAGCGAGCGGCCGGTGGAAGCGGACCCCCTGTTCCAGCAGCTGCACCCCATGCTCAGCTCGGTCTTCGGCCAGGTAAGGAGCCGGGTGCATCCCCCGCCGCCCCCTGCATCCCCTCCCGCTGCCGGCGGCCGCTCCTGTGCTGCTCCGGGGCTGCAAATGCACTGCTTCCTCCTGCCCGCCGGGGCCAAACTTCCCCGAGCGCTGCGGCACCGCCGGGGCGCTGCGGAGCCGGCTCCAACCGGGGGCCGAGGGCTCGGTGCCCCCCCCCGGGCACGGCCACGACCCCCGGGGTCTCTGCGGAGGGCGCTCCAGGGCTCGCCGGCGGGGAAAAACCCTGGAGCCGGGGAAAGTTGTGGCTCTGCCTGGTGAGGGTGAGTGTCAGGGAGGCGATTTATTTATTTATATATTTTAAATATATATATATATTTACTTATTAGGTTCCATCTCTCTGGCTCCCCGCCTTGCTTTGCTGTATTTGTTTACATCTCCTTATGGTACATTTCTGTGCCATCAGCATATGAATCATTTCTGATGGCAGAAGCTGTCAGGGGAAGGTAGTGGGGAGGACGACAAAAAAATCCTGACCCAATTCCGAAGCCTTCCCAGTCACTGTGTTAGGGTGGAACAGATGCTTTTGGTGTTTGCGAGCGCTTTGGGTACAAAACTGTCATTTTTAGCTGCCTCCGGTAGTGAAATTACCCAACAGGGCTACCCTTTGGAAATGAAAAGGCAGAGGGAAGACCGGCTTGAAATTTTCTTTTAGAGCCATTTAGGGATGTTACTGGGAGATGTAATCTCCAGGAAGATTAATGTAACTGCAATCTCCCAGAAGCACAATTATAGGTATAAGCCAGCAGCCTGGGTGGCTGAGTTCCAGCCCCGGCAGTGATCGATTAACCCAGAATTATGACTTGGGGGTTCCGTTGTTTGTTGGCGCGTGATTTCTTTTTGTCTTGTTTTAAAGCGGGTTTGGGAGGCTCTGCAGCATGCCCGCTGAAATTGAGATTATGGAGGTAACAAGAAGAATCCCTGTGATTTGAGGGGAAGGATGTGATACACCTGTACCTGTTCGGTCTGCTCTCAGGAAGTGTTGTCTACTTCTGCTCATCCTCACTTCTCAAGAGAAAAATCAAACCTCCTCTGCTCTCCTCACCAGTTCTGCATCCTCGCTACCAGTCCGTTACTTATGAGCGTTACCGTTGTGTTGAACTCAGGACAAAGATCACCCTCCCCGTGCCCACGAGGGACCAGGAGCCTAGATTAAAATTTAGTAGCAGCACTAAGGAAGGGCCTAGCAAGTGGTGGGGTGCTCAGCTAGGTCACAAAATCAGTGCTCTTGGAAAACCTGCAGACTGAAATCCACGGGCTCAGCTCTGACCGGTGCTGTCCCCATGGTTATGAGGAAGATGAAGACACATCTGAGAATGGATTTTAAGTCTGTGGAGCTGTGTCCCCAGTGCTGAAGTACAAACAAACCTGTGCCAGGGCTCCTGCTCACAGAGACCTCTCTGGTTTTGAGCTCGGTCCTTACCCCAGCAGCACCTTCGTTCCACCCGGTGTGCTGCATCCCAGTGCCGTGACCCGCTCCCAAATGCCACAGACTTGTCAACGTTGAATTCCAGTGCCGAACAGTGCTGCTTACAGAAAAGGGACAGACACAATTCTGCTTTTCCTTTTCGCTCAGTGCATAGCACCAGGGCTTAGAAACAGCAACCAGCAGCGTCTCTCTCTAGAAGCATAATATTATTTATTCCCGTTTCTCTCTGTACTCAGCTCTGACTTGCTTTCTCTGAAGTAACTATGAGAAAACGCCCATCTAGTGGAGGTTTTAGGAGCCGGGCAGTACAGGGATTCGTGGATATAAAAGGGGAACTACAACAGGGGATATGCAAAGGGCTGTATGCAGGAAGGGAGATGTGGGGATTTTTTGTACGATCTCAAAATCCTGGGATGGATACAGGTCTTAGGATAAGAACCAGGAAATTCTGGCATGGAAAGGAATGATGGAAATTCTGTTTCTGTGAGTGAAGACATAGATGCTAAGCGTTGTGTAAAAATATCTTGAGACAGAGAAGGACTTAAACCTGCGGGAGTGCAAGTTGCAGCCTGGGCTGAGTCGTGGTCGCAGGCGCAGAAGTGTCCAGGACTGCAGCATAAAGCTGCGGGTGCTGTAACACCAGTCTGCACCTCGTAATTAGAAGCCAACAACAGCTCAGCAGACAATTTATTTAATCCGAGAACTTCTTTCCAGCCCACACAGCCCACTGCGAAACGGTTAAAACAGTAATTTTGCAGCGCGTGCAAGGAGGGGAGCCCGGCGATGCGTGTCTGCAGCAGCAGCGCCCCGTGATCCGGCAGCACCGGTACGTCCTGTCCCGGCTGCGCGCCCGGCGAGCACCATCCTGCTCCCTTCGCGGCGTGTGGCCACAGATGCAGACACCACCGCGGGCCGGTCAGACGCACCGAAAACATTGCAGGGCTGACTTCACAGAGGTTGTCGTTTCTGCAGTCAGAGCAAAAGGAGCAGTCCAGGACTGGAGGATTGTGTCTGAGGCAGACAGATTCGTAGCTGTGCAGGAAAAAAGAGCGAAGGCAGAAGTGCCGCGTTTATATAACTGGCACAGCGATGTAGCGCGCTCTGCGTGTGTACTCCGGGAGAATGCTAAGATACTGCCGGGATACAGGATGCAGTGATATTTTATTAATTAGCCTCATGCTATATTGGTGCAGTGATGCCGCGATATAAAACCCACCATACTACTCTGCTGAGGTCATCGGGCCGTTTTGTAACTGAGCGTTACGCGAATTATGAAATGCAGGGGAGCGTAACGATGCCTTGGTGGGAGCCAGGGCGTCATCCCGGGGTAATGACCCGTCCGCACAGCGGGTCGCGGAGGCAGCTGCAGGAAAGCACCCTGTTGGTCGGGGGAGTTCTGCAGTGCCACGCAGCCCCGAGCTGGAGATCACGGCCCAGACAGAGCAGCGGCGTGGGAACGCGGTCCCGTGGCAGAGCAGGGCTGTGACACCGGTGCCATGCGGCGGCAGTTTGGCAGCGTGCGGGTGCGGGAACAGGGGAGCGTTGTAGCTAGACAGAAGAGTTGAGCAGTCTGACGGTGCGGTGATACAATATTCCAGGTGGGAGCTGTTCCACACAGCGGCGATTACTTGGGCGTGCTATTAGCAAGGGGCTGTGCCGGCGTGACAGCACCACCCCGCCGCGCAGAAGGCAGCGAGCGAGGTGTTATCGCCGTGCCGCAATTTCGGTCGCACAACCGGGACTTGGCACGAAGGCAGTGCCACTGAGCGGCGCGGTGACGGCGTGCCGCGGGAGCACGGCCGGCTGTGCCACGCGTGGGGCAGCGGGCAGCCGTGTTTGCAGGCGGCGCTGCAGCAGGGCAGCTCCATCCAGCAGCGAGAGCTGGGCACTGACTCACCGTGGAGCTGGCAAGGGTAACGTGGGATCGTGCAGCAACGTGGGAAAGTGGCGCAGAGAGGGAGCGTGGGGAGGGCGATGGTGTCGTTCTGGCCTGTAGCAGGGGAGTGCTGGAGGGGCCAAGAAGCGAAGGAGTGTGGTGTAGCAAAAAGGAGCATGCTGCCACCCCTTGGAGTGTCCTGTGGGGTGGCTCCAGGACGCAGGGCAGCAGCAGTGCTGTCTCAAGCAGGAGCACACCCCTAAGAGCAGAGGCGCAGCGCTACCTCGGCCACCAGGATAGCAGTGCAGTGGCAGCAGGAGCGTTATTAATGTGACAACAGCAGCAAGAGCAGCTCAGAGGCTGGGACAGCAGCGCGGCGGCAGCGGGGACCGCGATGCAAGTTGTGTGGCAGCAGGATTCCCGGGGCAGCGGTGATGGGACAGCAGCACCTACAGCACAGCAGCTTGGCCCTGGGCTCGCAGCGCAGGTACTGCGGCACGCAGCCCGCCGGTTCTCTGCACTTCACTCCCGTGCCCCGGGGTCAGCCTGGCTGGCACTTCAAAGAGAGCTTTTTGTGGCCTTTGCTATGCAATATTAATTTGCAAGCGATCCTGCCATGTGAGACCTGACCGTTTTCAGAGCTGTTTAGCTTTCACACCCTGCCTGCCTGTTAAATTTTTCAGTGAAGTGATTCCCCAACAGTTTTCTGTCAATTGCCTCTGGTAGCGTGGGGATCAGGGGGGTCAAATAATGCCACAGGGAATCATTAAATATTTACGGGCTTCTGCTGTTAGCACCGTGGCCAAAGGGGCTTTTGTATTTCTATTTGTACAGGCAGTTAAAAGGCACTCCTGTGTGCACCATCTCCCAGTCCCATTTCCATGTCAGTATCCAAATTACCATTAAAATAGGGAAGGAGTCCTTCTGCATCTCCCATTTTCCTTTTCTGGTACTGCTTGATCTTCCTTTACTCACAGGCTTCAGTTAATATTAACAGGTCTTAATGGACCTTGGAGCAAACCAGGATGTCAGAAGTGGCCCTGTTCTGGGGCAGAACGCGTCCCCAGGCTGCCTGTGTGGGGAGCAGGTGCAAAACGCATCCTTTTGGTAAGGATACGGTGCCCTGCCCAGCCGCTCAGCCTGGCTGGTCTCACCCGCAGGACGACCTTGTTCCCTCGAGCGCCTTCGACTCCGGCTGTTTCTAATGGGATTTTGCCTCAGAGCAGATGCTGCGGCAGGACCACACGTGGAGCTCTGCCAGCAGAGAGCCCGGCAGTCCTGCACAGCCGAGGGGGCACCGCTAATGGCCCCGTGCTGGAAGCTTTCGGCTGCCCCTGTGTGCCAGCGAGGGAGGCTGCTGTGCGCCCGGCTGCTGGTGGAAGCTTTCGGATGCAGCGCTGGGGGGAGTGGAGGTGAAGGTGAAATGCGCTTGCAGGGTCTCGTGTGCCGTGCTGCCCCGTGCTGTAAGGCAGAGGCAGCGCTGATGAGTCAGGGTCGTGGCGAACCAAGGGCAGTTTCTCAGCTATTCTTTTATGGTGTTAAATGGACGGAGTAACTTGGAGCAACCAGACTTTTCCTGTGGCTCACAACCAGTGTCACAAGGATGCTGACCCTGCTGCGTAGCCCTAGCTTACTGCTACTGAAGGCACACAGGTTAGACGGGACAAAATCCAAAGAAACTCTGCATTCCCTCTTCCTACTTTGCTTCCTCTTTTCAGTACACGTCTGAGAGCTTGCTCTGACCCCCAGGAGCATCCTCAAGGTGCCCAGCAAGGGAGGGCAGGCGCAAACTGCTGCCGGGCCCTGCAGGGTTGCTCAGGACACACGGCCCCATGGCTGCAGATCTTTGGCTTCGCTCACAAATCCTCCTTCGCCTCTGCATGGCCCTGCATGGGGCAGGGAGTAACCAGTCCGAGGGCCTGGCTCCTGTCCCCAAAAGCCCCTTCCCCGGCCCAGCAGGGACCCTGTGCGCCCTTGGGGCCCTGGGTCTGGCTGTGCCCGGGGAGCCTGTGGGTGTACTGGTGCCAGGAGCGTGGTCCGAGCAGAGAACCGCACGTCCTGCTGATGGCCGGGCACCTACTCGCAGCGGTCCGGGTACATGCGTGCATCTCGTACGGCCTCCACACTTCCTGGCCTGCGTGTGTTGGCACAGCCCACGTCCATGCATGCAGCCTGACGTAAAGAGCCTTCACGTAAACGCCGTGCCTGCAGACCTACAGCCTGTTTTGGGCAGCCTCTGCTAGATCCTTGGTGTGGCTGTGCAAGCACCTCTGTGCATACACGCGTTCCTGTGCTTAAATACTCGGTGGACAGGGACGTCCCTGCCTGCTGAGACCACCATACGAGGTGCAGCTCTTGTGTTTTCTGTATGTAACGGGCACGGATACAGAGGAACAGCGTTCCACTCGAGCACATCCACCCAGCTTCCCCGTTGCTCAGCTTGGAGAAAAAAAAAATCACATTTATTGCTTCTAAAAAGCTTGAGGGATGGGAGCCAGACATACAGAATCACTGAGGGGCAGTGGATAAGCTTGCTGCCTGCAGTGGCTCTGCCAGCAAGCATTAATCTTTGTCAGTGATTTACTTTTAACCAAATCTGTTTTAAAAGGATATGGAAAGACATCAAAATAAAACCAAGCTAAAGGAACATTCATTAAATATTCAGTTCGTGAAAAGTACAGCAACATGAGCTAATGCACTGAAACGCGCAGCCCTTGTGGTTGGGTTCAGCTTATCTTGTGAGAGAATAAAATCTTTCAATAATGAATTAACCATCGTTTAAATTAGCCCTCTGTGTGTTCCACCAACCTATACTGCCTTGATTTTTGTTTGATGCGACGTTGGCTTTGAACAAAGTGTCAGGGAGGAGTTTAGCTGGAGATGTAGCGGATGGGCTGCAGGTTTGGCAGCTGAATTTGTTGTGGCTCTTTCTAGCATTGCAGCTTCAGGAGATGGTTTTTCCTGATGAGTCCGTGAGTGGTATTGATTTCCAATAACAAGCAGCTATATGGTGTGCAGCCAGTAAAAGGCGCTTAGCTAACTTTGGGCTCCCTTTCAATAATCCTCTGACATTCCTGTGACCTTAGAGAGCAGCAGCAGTGCCCGTGAGCTTGAGCAATCCTTCAGTTTCAGTCAAATGCCCCTCTTCGAAATAAAGACAAACAGCTGTCATAGCTCATACGGTCACATGGAGTTTTTCAGTAGCCCTCAGCACTGGCATAAGACCATGAGCTCAGTACTATATATAAATGAAGTCATTTGCAATATTCTAATCTCTCTTCTATCCATTCCTCCTTTAGAGTACTTTGCACCTTGCAACCAACTTTGGGAAGAATACATAGCATTGCTTCATCCCACTCAGATGAAATACACTCTCTGCTCTTGGAAGGAAACAAGCAACCGTGTACCTTTGTGAGGCATCGTGTCACAGCAGCTGAGGGAAGGAAGCAGAAAACCATCAACGACCCCCCTGTATTCTGCTGAAATAACAAAAAAAGAGTTTAGGTAGTTCGTGACCAGCTGCTTTGAGATCTAGCCAGAGAGCCCATCCTGGGGCAGGCAGATTGGTCCTTCTGAAGGTGCTGTCAGGTCCCTCAGAACAGAAAGGAGGCAGACCTCAGTTTTGTGGTGCTGTATGTCATGTATTGCTGCAGGACTGGATTGGAGCATGTTAGGATGGTTCCTAGGGCTCTGCTCATCCGCTAACCAGCCACACCTGCTGCAGCACCGCGGCGTGCCGGCCGGATGCTGAGCCCCTGCCCCTTTTTCATTTGAAAGAGGTGAGAGACCCAGGGCAGCACCGGCTGCTTTTGCAGGATTCCCAGACAGGGAGCAATTCACAGTTCTCGTACTTCTGAACAAAAGGAAGGGACCCTCTGGGGTTTGTTTTAAACCCTCTTCATGCTGCATGTACCTGGCAAACTGCTCTAGCTGACAAGCTTCTGCTTGTCTTCTTGTAGCCATCGCTGGTCTTTAAAAGCAGAACATACCCACAGCACGTAGTGCTCTGGCCAGCACATCTTCTGTTGGGTTAGTGCAAAATGCGAGTACCAGATCTGCGTGAAGGTGTCAGGAGGTGGCACGTCCCCATCTCTTTTCATCTAGCGCGGAATAAAGCTAGCTAATTACAGACAAAGCCGTGCGAAACAGAAGTTGGCTCTTCAGGGTTTGTTACCTTGAGAGGGACGGAAAGCATCCTTGGTTTTTAATAACCTTTCTGTTGTTTGTGATTGAATATGATCCAATTGCTCTAATGGAGGAGAATATTATGCACAGCATGAGTCAGCAACACTTTCTTTCTGGAACAGCTGACAGCAAAGAAAGTTCCCAAACTCTCTGCAGAAATATTCCTCCTCCCAGCTGAGGGGATGGGCTGCATCTGCCAGGGCTTGCTGGTGCCTCTGCTTGAGACGGACCTGACCTTGCCTGGTGGGAACGGGGAGCCATCCCAGGTTCATTCGAGGTTAGACGACACAACTCAGTATGCAGTAAAAGCACTGGGGAGCCTGACGCAGACGAAGGGGAAGCCAGTCACAGAGGTTTGCAGTGCCGGTGCGTGTTCCAGTGGCTGGGAGCTTTGAAGCAAGGCCCTTGACAGCACTGGCAAAGGAAGGATGATAATAAATCCAAATGCTAAGGCTCGTCTGAGGTCATCCAGTAAACAAGACTGGGCTGGTTTGTGTAAAATACAGATCTATGGCCATCAGCTAAAGGGTGGCTGGGAGCAGATTTGAAAGCTAATGATCAGTCTGTGCACTCTCTGCTCCAGCATAGAGGAAACATGAAAAATTCTTAGCCTGGTAGGAGAAAATAAATAAGGTGGCATATTTTAAGATACTAAATCTTCCAAGCATGCAATGAGTTCTTACATAAAACTCTGGATTTCAATGAAAAGATGCCAGGAATGCTGTACTATGTACTCTCCTCGGAGATTACCCCCACCCCCAGGTACCGAGGGTGCCCTTTGCAGCGTTGTGATACAAGCAACGACCTGATCTGGCGTTCCAGCAGGTGAAGGTCCGTGTACTGAAACGGGCCTGGCATCCGAGCAGTCTTCCTGTACAACTCTGTACTTCCAATGGAAATTTTTGCCAAGCAAAGCTGCAGTCCCACCTTTTGGATTGCCTTTTGTTCTTTCTGTTGGAGCGGTCGGATATTTGCTGTCACTGGACAAAGTCCCTTGCAGCTACCAAGTGATTAGCCCTGGTGGGGTCCAACCCTTTCCTATGGAATAAATATTCGTACCAATGGTGCCAGCCCGAAGTAAAGCACTGCTGCTTTTTAAAGAATCCAAGTGCATTAAACCTAAATCACTCCCTGGCGATGCCAAGTCATCCAGCCTCCTCCCTGCTCCTTGCCCAGGTCAGTCAATGCGCCGAGCTCCTTGCCTGGGAGCTGAGAGCTCACCCTGTGCCCAACTGCATCCCCGAAGGTCTCTGCTCTCCTCTGTGGGTTTCAGGGAAAAGGGGGGGTGCAGGCACTACGGCAAGGCGTGCATTTCGCCAAGTTCCTCCTGATTTTTAGAAAGTTTACAACAGAGCCCCAGGCCTTAAAAGAACAGTGTGATTGCCACAAAGAACAGTGTGGGAAAGCCAGTATACATGCATGTGCAGCCCTCCCACACGCACCCTGACTACCCCAGATATAGGCATACCCACAGATCAGCACCTACACACAAATGCTTTTGACACACTTATTCTCAGCATCCTGTTCTCTTACAGCAGCCTCGTTTGGAGGAAGGGAGAAAATATGTTCCTTCTAACCTAATCTTCTGATGACCTCCCCACCAACCCCACTCCCCTGCATCTCTCTAAGCTGCCCTTGGTGGCGATGAACAGGATCCCAATGTCGAAGTGATTTTCCTCCTCAGAGGTCAGCAGGGGCTGTCTGCTAGATCGTGATGTGCTGCCCAATTGCTCTTAAGGGATTCAGGGTAAGTAAGGGGATAAAGAAATTGTTTACCACCACATCTCTGAGGCCTGCTGCGGCTCTGCCAGCGCTCCTGCAGAGTCTGAGGACTAACTGTGCTGCAAACCTGGTGCGAGTGGGCTCCCACCCATTGCCTCTTTCCTTCTCTTCTTGGGTTGTGAACTCCCTTCCCAACCTGGCAGCCGATTTCAGTGCTCTCTCTCTGCCCTGCGCGTTTTTGGTAACTGCTGCGACTGCAGGGAAGAGAAGTAGGAGAGCAGGGAAATGCAGCAGTCTGCCATGCTAGCTGGCTCCTGATGCCGTGTGCAAGCTACTCTTTAGGGGTGAGCACCTCAACCTTTGCTGAGGGGCACTGAGAGCTCTGCAAGACGTGCTCACTGCCTCCTTTACAGCAGCTCACTGCCTCTTTTACAGCCCCCCGGCGGTTTGGGGGCTGTGATGGATTTTCGAGACGGGCACTTCTCAGTTGCGGGGCGTTCCTGGCCTCCGCGCTGCCTGCCAAGGGGAGATTTATTCTCGGCGGGGAGGTGATGCTCTCTCTCCTCTCTGCTCCGGAATTGGAGTCGTTTGTCTCGGGAGGGAGCCCAGGCGCCTCGCTCGCTGTATGGCAGCTTCTGCTCAAGGGAGACAAGCACTTTGTCAATAAACAAGGAGCCTGGGGAACGGCTCCAGCTGACAGAGGACGTTATTAACGACCAGCACTTCGGCCAAGGGTAGATCAGCCTCCCATGAGCTGCTTTAAGAAGGGAAAAAGAGAAATAGAGCCAAAGATGGCAGCCTCGAGAGGAGCTGGGGGTTTTGGCATCCTCCTGCGATGCCTCCGGCTGCAGAGCCCTGGGCTGTGCCAGCCCCCAAGGGGTGACTGTGTATTTCCCCTCTGTCAGGGATCCTCAAACCATGGCAAGAGGTGGTAGGGCCAGCTTCAGAAAGGTTTTGTTTCCCAGCCCCATTAGTGTGCTCTAATGCAGAGACCTTCCAGAGCATTTCCCCATCCCCTCTGTCCCTTGGTCTGTTTGCTCTGGGTACAACGGGCGTCTGCTACTGCAGCTTCCTACTTTGGAGGAACTGTGGGGCTTCAGGCAGCTCCTCACAGGCCGTGCGGTGGGGAAGGCACCGAGGAGATCTGAGAGGAGAGGAGGCTGTTCCACTGCTTTCACTCTTGGAAAGTGGCTACTATGAGGAAGAGCAAGAAACACTATCCCACACCGCTGTGCGCTTCTGGCTGTGTCTGGAACTGGAGAAGCTGATGACTCTTGTCATGGTTGGACTCCTAAACCAATCTCCTCAGGTGGAAGAAGCCTCTGGGCTCTAAAGCAGCTGTTGGTTCACCTTACAACCATATTTAGTTTGCCACAGCACCATCTGGGTGGAAGCAAAGAAAGCCCTGCTCTGTTGTGATGTTGGCAGCTCATCCTTCCCTGCCTTTCAGCTGCCAGGACAGTGAGTTTGGCTCCTGCATGAAGAAGTCCTGGGGTTCGAGTGCTGAGGCCGTGGGCTGGTCTTTGCAGAACCTTCTGTTTAGGACTGTGCTTGCAAAAACAGTTGTGAGATCTTTGAGCTGAACATCAGAGTGTCCAGGCCGCCTGCTGCATGGACAGGTGTAGGATCAGGGTCAGCTTGGCCTTTGCAGCTCTTCATGCTGTGGCTTCTTACCTCCGTGAGCTGCTGCCACGGTGGTGGCTTCGTGGCTGGGGATGCATTCAGTGTCCTGCTCAGGTCCTGTTGCCTGGGCTGACGGAGAGTTTCTGTGCGATTTAAATCTCCTTTCAGACTGAATGCTCTTACGCGCAGCCCGAGAACAGAGGGAGAAGTGCTGGGGACTCATCCCCTTTCTTTCAGAAATGATTCAACAGGCCTGAAGCTCGGAATTCAGAGCTGGGTCTGGGTTTAGGAGCCCCTTATTTATCCCAGGACTCAGGCGTTTGGAAGCAGAATGGATGGATCTGATGCCCAAATTCCTGGTTTCACATTACCCAGCCTGGGGCTGTTTGGATTTAGGATTCAGGTGTGATTCAGGTCAGCCTGTCTTTGGCAGACTTGTACAGGAAAACCTCCGGTTGGTTTCTACTTGCAGAAAGCTGGAAAAAAAAACTTTAAGACTGGCTCAAGGTCTCTCCCTTGTGGTTAAAAAATTTCTGTCCCGGGGTTGAGAGCATTGTAGGGACCCTGCACTGCTGCCTCCAGGCTTGCTTCCACTGTGGCAGGAAAAGAATGAGGGACTTGCAGGTCTGCCAGTCCTTATAAGCTGAAGCAGGTCCCACCCAGCTAAATGGTCCCTCTCTGCTCCAAAACGAGCTCTGGACTCTGCCCCAAGCCCCTAAGTGGATTGCCTTCTGGCCAGCCTTGCTCTCTGGTGATTGAAAAGCTGAGAGGAGGTAGGAGGGGGGTGGGCAGGGTTGCAGTGTTCAGAGGCTGGATGGACCCAAACTAGCTGGATTCACTGAACTCATCACTAAGATCACTTCTTGCGGTGCCTCTCTGTTTTAATTCTCCCTGAATCAGCTCTCTCCCATGAGTGAAACAATCTTGCCTGCAGATTGAGGGGGGTGGGAGGGATTTGAACATTAATCTGATGTAGATTATACATCCGCCTCCCTCTCTCTCCCCTTCTCACTCCCTCTCTCTCCCTCTTTCTGTCTGTTTCTCTCCCCTCCCTCTCCTTCCTGCTTCATCTCTTCAAGAAAGTGAACATAAAGTAAAAACACGGAGAGAGAGAGGCAGAGAGAGAAAAAGCTCCCCGAAGAGGGAAGCCCCAGCAGCCAGTAGCTGTTTGGATTTGCCTGGCGCTGCCTTTCTTGCTTTGCTCCCAAGGAATACCTTTAATGGGATCATTTGCTTCAGTTCCTTTATAACCGAGTTCACCGGAAAGGCAGACTCAACATATTATGGGCAACTGTGTGAAGTCTCCACTGAGAAACCTCTCAAAAAAGGTATGTTCCCTAAATCAAAGTGAATTGTGCTTTTCCAGCCCTGCTTCTTGGGACGGGTGACGTCGTGGGCAGATGGGGAAGGGAGGTGGGAGAGCCGCAGAGGTGTGTGCGAGGGGCTCAGCTCTCCACAAGTCTTTTTTTGTAAGAGCTGCTCGTGCAAGGGCAGCCACTAGAGCCCGGGATGCTGGATGCCACCACGTGTGTGTAAATAAACGTGCGTATACCTCAGCAGGCGTGTGTCCTGCTCCGTGTGCGTGTGCCCACTGCGTCCATGCACGCTTGTGCTCGTTAATGTGCACGGCACTGGCACACGCCGTCTGTGCAGGCAGCTTAAGGTATGTGTGTACGCGTGAGCTTGTGTCCCTGTGTGTCCCTGTGTGTCCCTGTGTGTCCGTGCGTGCATGTGCTTCAGTCGAGGCTGTCTGCACGAGCCCAGTCGCGTGTGACATTTCTACAGGGACACATTCCTGTGCACGTGAGTGGCCGTGTGTTTGTGTGTGTTCCTGCCGGGGTGTGAGGGAACGCACCCTTCAGGAGCGTATCTGTGGTATGTCCGCAGCTGTTTGTGTCTCTGCACGTCCACCCAGAGGGGTGTGAGCAGGCGTGCGGTGCTCGCTGTGCGTGTCCGTGGGGAGCTGTGTGTGTCACACACTTCTCCCTGCTTGCACGCGCACGCTACGTGTGCTGGGGTGCGTCTCCGCAGCAGTCTGCATGTGCTTTTGTGGACGTCCATCCTTCCGTACGCACACATCTCCTTTGGGTGTGTGCACTGGGCACAGCAGCATGTTTTTCTGTGACACGTTTGGCCGTGCCCCTGTGAGGGGACATGCTGGGACTAATCCCTATGTGCATCCATCGTGTGTGCCATCCGGCGTGTGTGCATCCATCGCGTGCCATCCATCCCGTGTGCATCCAGCGTGTGCCCGGCAGCACCACCCATGTGCATAGGGTCCTGGGCCCAGCCCTGCTCCGTGTGCAAGCTGCTCTGCGTGTCTAGAGGCTGCGGTCCCCAGGCTGCTGAGGTTTATAAAACAGTCCCAGGACTGATTAGATTCAGGAACTGTTCCTCTGTTAGGGACGAGAGAAGTGGGAACGATTTGCCCCAGTAATGTTTCCTGCCTTGCTGAGGGAGGTGTTGCAGCACCGTGTACCTGTCAGCCACGCGGATCTCACTTGGCATTGCAGAAAATCTAATAACTCAGCAAAAAGCCGTTCGATTCTCTCCTCGTGAATGAAAAAGTTTCGCTAAGCATCCCGAGCAATGAGGAGCTAGCTCTGGGGAGACCTTGCTGGCGGTAAACGCCAGGAGGCTTTACCATCAGGGAAAGCTGCTGTGGAGAGGGTCTCCCTAGCAGGGAGTCTCTTCTGGCCTCAGATTTGCCTCTTTTGTGTAAAAACAGTTTGTTGTTATCTTGGCTGCTGTAAGCAGGGCCAGTAATGGCTCGGTGCCGCTGCAGGAGTGCTGGGATAGGTAAGGAGGGAATTCATCATGGAGCAGTTTGAGAGTGCTGAGACCAGCCCTGTGTCAGGGTGACCCCCAGGAAGAGGCAGGAGTAGCTGAGGTGTACCCAAACATCACACAGGTGAAAAAAGCAATTTGGGTGTTCCTAGGTCGCCTCCAACTTGCAATAAAACGAGTTGGCTGCAGCTGTGCTCGACATGATCAAGGAGATTGCAATTAAAGTCTGAAATGCGGCCAGGCTTCTTGAATCACAATGGGCTGAAGAAGTTATAAACTCTGTGTGATCAGTCTTTTTAGGTAATTTATGCTTTCATTCCTAAAAACTGCTTCACAAGATGCTCTTTGTGCCTAGTTAGAAGGCCTGGGCTGGCAGGGCTAAGGAGAGGAAGCTGCGGAGCTGAACTAGAGGATTTCTCTGGCTTTGCTCTAGCTTCGGGCACCGCTCCTGTGGGGCTGTGCTGACCTCTGGATCACAGCATGTGGTTATGGGGGGTACTTCGCAGGTCAGCCTTACACCACACAGCTTCACTTGGCTGCTTTGTGACCCTGCTCTTCTTTTCCCAGACGTTACCTGGGGCAAGCTCAGAGGAAACTCAGTGAGGAGGACGAGGAGCTGGGCCCTGGGTGGTACTAAGTTACAGTGGGAGGAAGCACTCGTTCTCTGCCTGCTGCTGGTCCCTGTCCTCACCCCACCCCTGCCTCCCTAAAGCTCCTTTGAGTGTGAATGTCCTGGGACTGAGGAGCTGCCCGCATCTGAGCGCTGCTGAGCCAGAACCGGCAGGCACAGCTTTCCTCCCGCCCCGATCTCCGCCATGTGGCCCTGCCGCAGCGAGCGGAAGCAGAGTTAAGATGATCAGGGGCACGGCTTAGGAACGTGAAGGCCTTTTGCACGTGATTCCCATGCCCCGGGAAGCCTGAGGGACGGACGGTACCTGCTGATGTTTTTCTTCAGTTTTGCTGAAGTGGTGAGGAGGGGCTGTAGGCTACGCGTGGGTGAAAGCTGAGCCTGGGTGATGGGAGGTGATCCCTCGAATGTGTGATTGCAACAGGGAGGTTGGGAACCACTTCCAGGCACTGGCTGACCCGGCCAGGGGCTGGTTCCTTGCCCATCCAGGTGACAACGTTCAGTCCTTTTTCCCCAGTGCTGGCTGCTGGCAGCTTTGCTTTCCCCCGGCGACCCTGGCAGCCAGCCTGGGTGCTTTTCCCTCAGAGAGGCCCTCCGAGATCTGCTGGCCTGACCCAGCCAGGCACGGTAGTGCTCCTTTGCTCATGCAAGAGACAGAGAAAGCCTGAGCTCCCCTGTCCTTCCCTTGCGTTTCTGCCTTGTGCATGCCGCTGTTTCCCCCGTAACAGGCACCTGACGTTGCTCTGCCCTGTACCTTTACCACAGCTCCCTTCCCAGCTCTGTCTGGATAAAGGAGGAATGTGTGGAGGACATTTCTGAGGGTGCTTGCAGGAGAAACCTGGGAGGCTGCTGGGCAGAGGGAGCATCGCCTGCCGTAAATCCCACCTGGAGCTGCAGGGCAGGGAGCCCCCGTCGGGCTCTCAGTAAGGCAGCCACCTTCAGTGGCTGTGGGCAACTGTTTAATCAAACTGGGGATCTTTATCCACACAGGAAAATAACGGGATGGCCGTGCTTTGGTGCTGCTGTGTGGCTAGGTAAGAAATTGCCTGGAAGGGTCAGCAGACAAGGATTAGGTGGAGGCTATGGGACCTTTAAGCTTTCATGTGTCTTCGCTGGAATTAAATGCAGAACTGATGTGGGCTATTTTAAGTGAGTCACATTATTTGGTATATTAAACTCAAAAATGTGCCAAGAAAAAAAAAAAAGCTGGTGATTTTTGCAAATACTTTGCACTGATGTCATGAAGCTATGCAGTTCAACACAGATGCCCTGACATTTAGCTGAGCTAGGAATATGCCATTTGTGGACGGATGCTCATCTCTCAGGTTTTTAAGGACAAGTGACCGATGTGTCACACTTAATCAGAGACAGATTTCCTCCTCATCTATGACTGCGACAAAAGCGCTTTTCTGCTTCATCATTTTCTTTCTTCGTGGCTTGCCTTTTGAGTTGTTTTTGTTTTGGAGCTTGATATTCACATGACATTATACACGAGCAGATTGGTGTAAGGCTGTACAAAATGCAAACTGCAAACTGTGTGCACAATATAATAGCACATGGCAGACACAGCAAGGAGACGCGATAGGTTTGGACAAGTGTGCCTGGGGTGTGCCTGCGTATCTGGTGCTTTAGCCTGAAAAAGCACCTGAGGCTTTAAGGAAAGAGTTAATAGAGGAGACAATGACAATTGACAGAGCTTCTCTGATCACCCCTGGGAACACCGGCTGTAAAAGTAGAATCGTTCCTGAAGAGGAATCTGATGCATGATTAATGTTTATTCTATAAAACCAAGGGTCCTGTGGGTTGTGCTGGCTTTTTATAGCTGCATGGGAATATCAGGATAAGTCTTTTCTTGCAGAGCCAGGGAAATGCATTTCTATAAAAGGAAAGCAGTGCCTCCTTATAAAATCCAGTGCTGGATTGTGTTCTGGAGCCCCAGCTTAGCAAGCCGTGTGCACTCACAGAAATGTGCAAAGGCAAACAGACCGAACCGCGCTCGTGCCTGACCCCCGCCCCGAACCCTAAGCGGTTAGGAGAGGGCAGTGCGCTAAGTGCCCGAGACCCCGAGGACGCAGCTGATTACAGCGGAGCACAACGTGCGCCCGCAGCTGGCACAGCCACCCGATGCTGCTAGCGGACCACGTGCACGGCGCTGTGCTGCTGCCATGTAGCGTGGAGCCCAGCGCCGTGCCTCTGCGCGGGCTCGGTCTCGCCTCCTGGGGAGGCCCCAAGCCGGTGAGGCCGTCAGCAGCTTCGCCCCGGGCACGTGCGGTGCCGTGGGCGCGCTCGCTCCCGGTGGCTCGCTCGAGGAATCCTTAACTGTGGGGCTGGTAGCGGGAGCGTGGCCCTTTGGGCTGTTTCTGGGTAGATGTGAGCAGCTCGTTGAGGGTTTGATGTCGGTTCAAAGCGAAATTCTCCGGGCTGGCCGTACTTCTATCAGCTTTTGAAAGTGAACTCCCGGACTTACTGCTTCCACACGAACCGTAATAGGTCAGTGGGGGGGATGCGGCGTGAACCAGATGAAGGAAATTTAGCAATAATGGCTCTGCGAGGCGGTTCAGTAAAACTTCAGAGGCAAGGCTGGGCGAGACGGGGAGGTAACATCCTCTGTTGTGTTGTTTGCTTGCTGCTGGTTGGCTGGGAAGATCCGCCATGAGGAGAAGACGTGCTATAAGGCTGTCCAGACGAGCGAAGAGGGGCCGTCGGCCTGCGAGTACCAGGGTCCGCTCATGGTGCTGGCCCAGAACTGCGCCGTCATGCACAACCTGCTGGGGCCAGCATGCATCTTCCTGAGGAAGGGCTTCGCAGAAAACAGGCAGCCTGTACGTAAGTTACACCCAGCCGGGCGAGACACGCACAAAGCCGTGTGGACGCGAGGCGGGGACGCGGAGCTGCCCGCGTGCTCCCTGCGCGTGGAGCTCCGCGACCCCCAGCCCTGGGTCCTTGAGCATCCCGGCTCCAGCTAACACAGTCACAGGCAAATGTCAAAGCCGAAGGATGTGCAGAGATGTCCCTGTGCCTAAACACCAAGAAAGGATGATTTAAAAAAATAAATGCAGCTATGGAAGATAGATCCAAGGCTACACTCAAGTAGATGTAGTCACATGGATTCAGGAGAAGGACTTAAGACCCCGGGACTTGTAGAATCAGATGGACTCTGGAGGAGGCCAGTGTTCAAAGCTGTTGTTCCAACAAGACATTCACATCTCATTCCCAGAGGCGCAAATTAGCATTTAAGGCCTAAGTAGCCACTTACATGCAAATCAGAGTATCCATACTGGGAACGAGCTGTCCCACAGAGATGCCCGTATTTGTTACTGCTCCTGTCAGCCCCCAGCGAGCATGCTGATACAAGCAGCAATGAGCATGCATCTGCCTCCTCACAGAAACCCAAATGCAGTCTCTTGTACGCTTCCATACGCAGCCTGACACTGCAGCGATCCTAGCCTAATAAATCAAAGCACATCAGTCTGGCCTCATGTTTGCAGACAGTGCCAACATGCTATGGCCCCTACACACGGATACCAAATGCTATGGCCCCTACACACGGATAAACAGAGAAACACACCTGTCCGCTCAGCCACACCTCTTTGTAACTGTGCTCATCGGCATCTGATGTAAATGTGTGTACATAAGCAAAGAAAGGAGATATTTTCATGTAAATTCAAGTGTATACCTGTGGGCATGTTAAGCGTACAGAAGCATGCACCCCAATATCTTATCTTTATAAGCAGTAGAGCATATTTTCTGCACATATACATTGGATTCCTACAGTAACATGAATTTAAAGACACATGCAAAGAAACCATTAACACACGTGTTATGGATATGCGTAAGTGGATATGTGTTGTTATACATTAATCCAGTGCACTCCATATCCTTCTGGTAAAACAAAGCTCACCCCAGTTTCCTGAGCCTCCCTAGGAAATGTCTCATATCCCTGTGCACGGTTCTCTGCAGCTGTAGCAGACACCTCGAGCTTTACTTCTGAAACTTCATCTTCAACCGTAAACCTAAAAAAGAGCTGTCAGTCATTATTGATCAGAGGGCCTTTGTTCTTGTTAACCTTCAGCCGCTAAGTGATCACGTGTGCCTTGAGCCAGCTCACTAGAACACAGGGCACGGCACTCTCACACCAGTGCACCTACCGGTGCTGGCGTGGGTGAGCTCCCCACCACAGGACGTGGGTCCAGCTTCCAGGGGAGAGCTCACGCTGACAGGTACCCATCCCGTTCTCGCCCTGGGAACTCACAGTACCCTAAGGAGTTTCCAAAATGAGATCAGTGATGTCTCTACCCTGGTGTAGCGTAAGTCTACCTGATCAACAGCTTTACTTCTACTGCCTCTAGAGCAGCAGGACTTACTGTGCACGGAGCAGAAATAAATGAGCGTAAGGCCACGATGTATCCTGACTCTCTGAGGGTCACCTCTGCTCATATCTAGGCTCTCAACTCTGAACAGTTTTGTTCCTCTTTCCATATGTTCTCCAAGAGCTTTAGAGTGATTCAGCCCATTTCTTCCTGAGCGCTTTTCCTCCTTAATCATTTTAGAGGATCTTTTTTTATTTTTTTTTTCAAATTTAAACCAGAAAACCTCTCTGTGACGTGAGTTACCGCTTGAGTCACATTTTTTGGAGGGACAGAAACCCTCCCCCTCCTTCTGCGTTCGCAGTCTGTGGCTCTGTGACGATCGAAGCCGATGTGCAAAGATATGCGCAGAGCCCTGCAAGCGCCAATGCCTCGGTGTGCGACATTCGAGCCGGTGCTGAAGCCCCCGTTCCCGACACGTGTCGGTCGTGTCGGTGTCAACGTGGCCTTCGGTGAGCGGGGAGGAGGACGGTCTTGTGACGACTGCGCTGGAGGAAGGCCCAGGTCCTACCCCGGGTGCTCTCACCCGACAGCAGCTGCCGCGGTGAGTCCGGCACCTCCACACCGCGGCAGCCTCGCCCTGCATCTGCTGCCTGGCCGGCTGCCGGCCCGCGGCCGTGAGCCCGGGATTAACGCTCCTGAGCCCTTGGGGATGTGGTGCGCGAGGTGTCGGGACCGTTTGTCATCTGCTGCAGTAAGGCGGGAGGGCAGTAAGGCCTCCTGCGCCCGGCCCGAGGGGGGGAACTGTTTTATTTCTTGGCGCTGATGAAAGCAGAACAAATGGGATGACATGTTTGACAATACCAGGTCTGTGAGGGATGAAGCCGCGGAGCCAGCGCGCTCCGACAGCTCCATCCAGCACAGAGATGCCTCTGGGAAGGTTATGAGTGGCAAGCTGGTCACTTCTCTGGCACAGCCCACTTCTGCACAGACGTAGAGCAGCGTGTGTCCTAGTTTGCTGTGCGCTCTGAGCAGCTGCCATTAGTTTCCAGGGGAGCCCGTGGTTAAATAGCAAAGGATCATCCTTCTCAAACCCGTCAAGGACACTGGCTCCAGGGACGTGTGGGGAGGCTGCAGGACACCTGGAAGGCAAGGAGAACCTCCCCACGGCTGAGGGGAAAAGCCGAGAGTCAGCCGACAAAGGAGATGGCGTTTCTGTGTTTCCAAATTCTCAGACGTTTTGGATTTGCCTGGGAGCCATGAGAGGAATTAGGAAGGGCGTTTAAACCAGAAAGCAGTGCATTTCCATGCTCATCTCTTCTTCTTGGTGCAGTGGTGGAATTTTCCTATGCTCTTTTATATCCTCCCCCTCCTCCTTCCAAGAAATCGAAATTGGATGTTTGAAGTTGCAGTGTTTCCTGAACATGGTGAATCCTCGTCCTGTTCTGTTTGTAGATGACCTTGACAATGTATATGTTGTGTGTCTGCCTTCGTGCCTGGTTTCAAAATGCTTGTCTGGGGAGTTGAGGCTGGGGGGAAGGGGGAAGTTCCTCCCTTCTTGGGGGGACTCCAGGAGATGGCACTGGGACGTTGGCTGTAAGAGAGCTCCTGGCTGTCCCTGTCCTGCCAGCAGGACAGGAATCAAGCAGGGACCCAGGCAGATATGTTACAGACCTGGCTACAGGGGCAGCTTCCAGCTGGTTTGATCTGGCCGTTTCAGCGGGAGCTCAGGAGGATGCAGTCACAGCTCTAGAGCAGCTGCTGCAGCGCCGGTCTCTGCTCCAGGACTTGGTGCCGGGGAAGGACGCAGGAGCCCTGTGAGGGTGCTCAGAGCACCACCAGGTGGGGAGGCCACACGCAGGGCCTGTGCTGGCCAGGATTTCTTCTGTTCTGGGGGAGCACCTGTCATCCCCCCGTCCAGCAGGCAAGGAGAGGGGCTTCCACAGGGGAGTGTGCAGGCTGAAACCCGCCCTGGTGGGGAGGAGAGCTGGGGAAGCCTTGCTAGGTAGACGGTATTAAACATGTCATCACCTTCTTGTTTCTTCTCTCACGTTCTGGCTTGTCCCAGAACCGTTTGCACCACCGAGTGCTGTTCTGAAGCTGTGGCTGTGGCTGCCCATGACTTTAACACAGTGTGTTCTCTTTTTGCAGGATAGAGAACTGCGTCCAGAAGAAATTGAAGGTAAAACTTGTCGCTCCTTCTGTGTCACCTTTCTCCCCGCCCAGGCTGGTCATTTCAGGTTGGCCCCCAAGGGGTGGTAAAATAATTTGTGGCAAATCAAGGGAGATGATTACTGCAATAATTCCTGGCAGCCCAAGCAAAAGAAATAGTATGTAAAACTGAAAGAGTGCTGACAGTGGAGGAATTTGCATCAAATGCAGCTTCTTCAAGGCGGGAGGATAAGCAAGGTAACAGCATATTGGCTGCCAGAGACCTGCTGTACACCCCAGCTCCCATCGAAAGTGTTGTAGAGCATGATACGAAAGTATGGCTCTAGGGAAGCTGTTTTACCTGCTAATCCCTGCAGTGAGGGCTATAGAATATTGTGTAGGGGCAGAAGCTGGGAAAACTCACTGCTTCCAGTGTCTTTAAGGAGTGCAGTTTAGGAAAAATCACTCTGTGGTACTTCAAAGCCTCTGTAGTCAAAGCACGCTTTCCTGTAAGGGATGGGTCAGCAGTGCTGCTGATAGAAGAGCTTGACACTGCTCCAGTCATCGCTTCTTCACAGCGAGATCTGCTGGGAAAATATGCAGTATCTCAGAGACTGGCCTCATAAAGGGCTGCTGGCTCTGGGGAGGTTTCTTGGAAAAGGTGTTTCAAGCTGTCTCTGACAATATTGTTCTTTTTGGATCCACTCCCACAGAATTAAGAGAAGCCTTTAAGGAGTT
This sequence comes from Oxyura jamaicensis, assembly GCF_011077185.1. Taxonomy (NCBI): domain Eukaryota; kingdom Metazoa; phylum Chordata; class Aves; order Anseriformes; family Anatidae; genus Oxyura; species Oxyura jamaicensis. Next base: position 7,863,410 of record NC_048907.1, read on the forward strand.
TGATAAAGACAAGGATGGGTTTATTAACTGCAGGGACCTGGGGAACTGCATGCGAACCATGGGCTACATGCCTACTGAGATGGAGCTAATAGAACTCTCCCAGCAGATCAACATGAACCGTGAGTAATATCCACCTCGCTGAACCTCTCGGTGGCTGCCGTGCCCCGCGTTGCTGCTTTGGGCTGTTTGTTTCTTGTTGTCTCTGTTACTTGGTGTTTATTCCTTTCCCTCTCATTTTTGGTTGTCATTTTTGCTCCCTACCATCCCTCTGTTCATTTGTAGCCCCTAGCAGTCGATGCCCTTTTTTCTTGCTTATCAGACGAATGGGTTGTGTGGACTGCGCTGTAGGGGAACGGCATGTGGAAGAGTTGTCCTCCGCGCTCACGCTGCCAGGTGTAAAGCTGCCCTCGATGTGGGCGCTTAGACATTGGTGTTCAGGTCGTGGATGTCGTCATGTTGGGGTTGGTGTCAGGTGATGTCAGACTGGAAGATGGAGATGTTTTGGTCACAGTGGGTGGTCACAGCCGCTCACTGCTGTGGGTGTCTGTGGATCTGCTGCGCCCCTGCGGATGGGCTGCGAGCGAGTTGTGCTGGCACCATCGGGTGGGGGGCAGCTGGTGGAGTCACTGTGTTTGTGCCTTGTCTTTCACCATCATTTTTTGTCACGGCTCAGTGCGGGACATCAGCCCTCAGCCAGGTGGGAGAAGGGAAACTCGGTGCATGTTGTTTCTGACATAGGCTGATGTAGGAAAGACGAGTTACCTGGACAAGGAAGTGGAAGTAGTTGTGACATACACAACCGCTCGCACATAAAAACAGCTGATAAGCACGGCACACAGGGAGTTAGGAATTTGAGTGTTCTTGCCAGCTGTCAGATGGGGGACAAGCAAGAGAAGGGATAAATATGAAAATTAAACAGTTGGACATACATTAGCCACTGCTAATGAACCAAGACCACCGCTGCTGCAGGGCACTGGAACGTCATGCAGTGCCCCTGCCACATCCTTTGGCACAAGTGCAGCAGAGGGTTGCTGTGAGCTCTAGTGGGACCTCTGACACTCAGTACGCGATGCCATAAGGATGTGGCAGGCCGTGGCAACATAGGCTGGAGTAGCTTGGGCTCATTCTGCATATCCCGCAGTCCAGGAAATACCAAAGACAGTGTAAAACTACCTCTGCTTTTCCTTCCGCTATCCTGCACCTTCTGTGCTTTGCTTCCTGGAGAACCAAGCCCTCCGGGGCACACAGAAGTGCAAAGCGAGCACTGGGCTTGGCTAATGTATGGAGTTCTTACACACAATCTTTCGTCTTATCCCAAGTGGGTGGCCATGTGGATTTTGAAGATTTTGTTGAGCTGATGGGACCAAAGCTGCTGGCAGAAACTGCAGACATGATTGGTGTAAAAGAGCTCCGTGATGCCTTCCGAGAGGTGAGTGCTCCCTACCGTGTGCCCCTCAGAGAGGTGAGCAACAGGAGACAGGAAAGAGAGAAGACTCACTGGGGAAGAGAAGAGGAGGAGAGAGCAGCACAGTGGAAGACTGAGAAAGAGTCAAGCCAGGCATGAAACGAGGGAGGAGCAGAGAAAGTCACTAAGATAAGGGAGCCCTTGAGGCAAGCAAGAGGAAACTGATGCAGTCACGCAGTAATGAGGGGTTTCTGAGGAGATCCAAGCTGGATCCAGACCGAAAGGAGCCTGAAAGAGGAAAAGGAGGGACACAAAGAAATGCAGAAAAAAATAGGGCACTCAGGAGCAGGACAGTACAAAGTCCAGCCCAGAGCAAGATCCGTTTCCATTAACTGTATTTCCCCCACTGGTATTTTTCATGTGCTTGCAGTTTGACACCAATGGCGATGGGGAGATCAGCACCAGTGAGCTGCGAGAAGCCATGAAGAAGCTTCTAGGGCAGCAGGTGGGTCATCGGGATATCGAAGAGATCATCCGGGACGTGGATCTGAATGGCGATGGGCGTGTTGATTTTGAAGGTGAGAGGGGATGAATGCTCCCTGTCCATCTGCTCTAGTGTGAGTCAGAGTTTCTGCTCGGAGGTAGAAGCAGAAGGGAAGATTTGCATGCTCTGGGCCCAGGTATCCAAAATGTGGAGGAAAAAAAAAAAAAACAACAAAAAAAAAACAATTCTTCAGCTGAAGTGTTCACTTGTGTATCTTCCCTTGTTGCACCTCAGTTTCAGTCAGGTCTCCATAGTTCTAGCACGGAAAGGGAAATGCCCTGCCACAGAGAAACAGCTTCTGCTGTACCCCCACAGCATCAGACTTCTTTTTACAGGGAATTTTCCTTTCCATTAAATCTATTGCAAGAGCTGTGAGAAGGCTGTATTTGTTTGGAAAAAGCATTGCACCTTCCATTTCCTCTGTCTCACCTCATTATCCAGGTTTATAGAGAATTTGTTTCTGCACCTTTATGCCAGGAGATGGTCACGTGCCAGGTGTGCTCAGTAGCACTGTATATATCTAATCTAGATGTGTCATGTGAAATCCTACAGATAATTCATTTCTTCTCTCACTTTCCATGCCAGAAGGAGTCAGAAAAAATAAGAGCAGTTTGGCTACCATCCTAGCCATTAGCCGTGGCAGGAGTGATGTTAATAGAGCTCAGGATTCCTGGCAAGGGAAGCAGTTGATATCATCAGACAACTAAGAGGATAATAGAGCTGGAAGGTGTGAGAGCATGGCAGGCTGCTTGTTTTCCTAGTGTAACCCTTTGCAATAAGGGTGAAGCACAGTAACGACAGAATTAAAATGAAATGGATGCACTTTTTTGGCTCAGAGGCATTCCTGGATCTCCTACATGGCAAGGAGTCTCAGTCCTGAAGTTTCTGAGGGCTTTGGAAATGCTAAAAACTGGAAATGCCTCCCTAGAAAGTATCGGGTAGCTGCAGTTGTTCTAATGCACTGGCTGATTACCTGACAGTAGCTCTCCTTGTTTCCCACAGCTAATTATGTTAGACAGCTAAAATACATGAAATGCTATCCCAGTATCATTTTCTCTGTGAGCTGCTGCTTTAGTTGTCAAAGGACAGCTCCATCAATGGAAAAAGAGAAGGCAAGGGGGTAATTTCCACTGCCCTCCTCTCCGCAGAGTTATTAATTTCTGGGCAATTCAAGTGCAGAGTGAAAACGCATTTATATTTGATGGCATCCACACTCAATTTTAACAATTGTAATTGACTCCACAAGCTGCAGGGTGGTGAAGAAATAGATCCAGGGTGTCCTTACCGTTAACCTGTATCTTCAAAAGCAAGGAATCCATCAAAGTAAACTTTTCTCTGCAAAAGCACCGGTACCTACCAAAACACCCGTGTGCTTTTCAACACCGACGTTTCCTTCAAGTGGCGAGCTCGCTAAGAAACCGCCGTGCTCCCAAGGCTCTAAATCAATGTTCCCTGAAATTACAGCGAAGGGAGGCGACACTTGCCACGGTGTGTTGCAAGGGGTTGCTGTTACAAACAGGACTGCCTGCGTGTGCGCTGGCTGGGAAGGACTCGGAGCAATGAAGTGCCCTGCTAGCGGGGTCCTATCGCTGTATGTTACGCAAGGATCAGAGCCCCTTTTGTGGGGGCGTGGGGGCTCTCTGGGGCCGCTCACGGAGCAGCACACACCTGCCGTGTGGACTCAGTTTCCCCAGTTCCACCCTGGCCGCATGCTGTCTCCAGGGAGTGAGAGCTGGGGTGGGGACCTGGAGGTTTTTTGCTTCAAGGCTGTCTTTTCTTGTCGGTTGCAGAGTTTGTTCGCATGATGTCCCGTTGAAGATTATTCTCAGCTAAAGAATCAGCACCTTAGAGAGGGCAGAAGAGGACCTAGGTGGAGCATCTAGCCCCGATGTTCCCACATGAAGGTTAATCGGCTGGCTGCAACTGGGACATTGCAAGATGACCTGCTGCTCCTTCCTCACGGTGGTCCCCATGCCCCTCCACCCTTTCACACTGTGAAAGACTTGCAGCTTCCTACAACTGGAACCATTCCTTCAAGATGATTGCAGGAAACCGCAGAGCCAGGACTTGCCATGATGCTTTCATGGGATATTTGCAACTTCAGACTCCTCCTCCCCAGCTTTATTCTCCCACCAGCTGCCGCAAAGCGAGAGCGGGAGAAATCCTCTTGGCTTGGTGGATGAGAACAAAGCCATTGGGACTGGTGGCGGCCTCAGGGCGTGCTCTGCACTTCTTGGTTTCCCTTGGTGAACCGTGTCTGTGTTTGCTGTCTGTGTGTGTGTCTCTCTGTGTGGGGTTATTTATGCTTCCTCGGCACATATTCGCATCTCCTGTGGTTATGTTTACCAAGAGAAAATTCAAATACATGTCTTGCGGGGGGAAAGCGATAAATATGCACGCTGAAATGATGTGGAGCCTGGGTGTCCGTGTGAGAGGCGGGGGGGCTGGGGGAGAGGGGCTGGGGCAGACGGATACCAGGGCGTCTGCACTGGGGTCTGGGGACGAGTCCTTGGTGCAGGACGTGGAAACAAAGCTGGCCATGAAGCCTGCAGCTGGGCTCTGCCCTGCCTTCTGCTGGCCCTGTGCTGACTGCCCCGGAGGTGAGGGCAGCACGGAGAGCCCCCACCCCTCCTCCCCACCCCTCCATGCGAGGGGGCGGGTGAGAGCCTTGGGGTAAGGAGCTGTGGGAGAAATGGCATGGAGTGGGGCTGGGTGGGAGGGGGACAGGCGGCAACAGCCAAACCTCCCTTTCCAGACCATTTCAAACACCACTGTCAGCGTATACACGGCGAGGGGCCGTGCTGTGGGCTCTGCGCTGTAACCCTGCGGCTCCATCCCACTGGAGAGTGCTGCACCTGCCTGCAGCAGTGACCACAGCGGCAGTGTCCATGCCCTACTTGCTGCTTCCAGACACAGTGGATGCTCATCCTGCCCCCCCTTTCACCTGGATGCTGACAACCTCCCACTCCCTTCCCCCACCCCGCTGGACTTGCACTTGTCCCTTTTCCCTATGCAGTCACAGTCACGAGTCACCAGGACTAATTTCTGCTCGGCCTCAAAGGGCATCAGCATTTCTGCGGGTTCCTCAGTGTAAATGGGAGTTGTTTTCCTCTCAGTTGCCTTCTTTGCCCAGCTCGGAGATTAGGGACTGATATCCTGCTTCCTTCACGTCTCACCTCTCACTTCCCAGGTTCCTCTCAAATTCTCAGGGCCCACAGATCCGTGTCCCCAACAAGGATTTCCTCTTCTGCTTTGCTGTTGCTGTGCCAGCCAGCGCAGCTGCAGCAGTGACTGATATCCCAGCAGTGGAAAAACTGTGGTTCTCTTTGTGTGCGTGTAGCCGTGTTTGCACAGCCATGTGCGCTGGGAAAGCTCTGTGTGTGCACGCATAAAGGCAGGGAACGCAGGTAGGTACCTGCACGTGCAGCAGAAGAAGGGTTTATTTGCAAGTGGGTGTACGCGGGCTCTGCGCCTCTCTTTGTGTAGCTGGTCCACTCTTAGAAATGCGGGCGCGAGCCAAGAAATTGGAAAATGTGTATTTACAGCTCTCCACATTTATGGGTACAGCAGCTGTGTGGTGCTCAGGAGACCAGGGCGATAAAACCGGGCAGAGTCCAGAGCCCTGCTGCCTGTGCTCACCCTGCGGAGGGAGCTGGACCTGTGCGGGCCTGTGCCTGCTACGGGGAGTGTTTGCACACAGACTGCTCTACGGACAGCCGAGCCCCTTGAGGAAGAAGCTCGTGTGTGTGCTGAGCGAGAGGACGGCTGTGCTGCTGGCATGTGCCACAGTGACCGTGCCTGGGGGACCAGCGGCAATTTGGGGTGCGTGCCCTGTGCAGGAGCCCGACGGATGGTCAGTAGGAACAGGGGCGGTGGCTGCCTCTGCCTGCTCCTGGTCGGGTCCTCCCTCAAGTGGGACCCTCTGCCTGCAGTGCAGATGGCTGGGCACGGTCTTATTTATTGAAATACGTAAATTTATAGGGGCTGCCCTGATCTGTGTTGCACAGGATCCTCCCACCCCCAAGTGCAGCACCACAGCCAAGCCCTGTCCTTTCCACATCGGTGTTCCCTGTGTTTGCAGCCGGGCAGAACCGTGTTTGTCTTCCCAAGAAACGGGGACACTGGTGCTAGGGGAGGGCGGCCACAGGGCACCTTTGTGTCATTGCAGAGGCAGTCCTGGAGCCACAGCTGCTTTCAAGGAAAGCTGAGCCTATGCCAAATGACCTCTGGCTCCTTTCTGCCAGTTTCTGCGGTGACACAGTGAGCAGGTCACGCAGGGCAGATCTCAGAGCTTTCAGTTTTTTCCTCCAGCAGAAGCTCTTGCTGCAAGCTTGTTTTTATTTGCATAAGAAAACCCGAGTAATCCCAGGGAGTTTTACTACTTTCTTGTGCTGGCAGGGTCAGAGATTAGAGCTCCAATCTAAATAATCTAATTCCAGAGATAATCCTTTTGCTCTCGTCTTCAAACCCGTACCAGGGAGGCTTCCAAATAGCTCCAGGCAGCAAGGCAGAGCGAGTCCGGCTGGGCACCGGGCCCCGGAGCCCCGTGGGGTCAGGAGCTGGCCCAGGGGGGTGGGAAGACAGCCCCGAGCCTCTCACCGGTGAGTTACCGGTGCAGATGTGGCCGTCACCAGGCACGGGGTGGTTCAGCAGGTTGGTGACAGGGTGCAGGGCCTTGGGCATCTGGGGCATGAGTGGGTGTCCAAGCCGTAGGTGGTTTGGTCCCTGTGGGGGAACCCTCAGCGGGGCAGTACGGGGAGGTGCTCTGACAGGGGGTGCAGTGCTCAGTGACCGCGTCTGCACGTGCTGAGTGCTCAGCCGGAGGGGAGCGATCGTCCCCCTGTACCCTTGTCCCCGTCTGGTGAGGCCGCACCTCGAGTGCTGTGTTCAGCTTTGGGCCCCTCGCTACAAGGACGTGGAGGAGCTCGAGCGAGTCCAGAGAAGGGCAATGAGGCTGGTGAGGGGTCTGGAGAACAAATCTTGTGAGGAGCGGCTGAGGGAGCTGGGGTTGTTCGGGTGACCTTATCGTGCTCTGAGTACCTTAAAGGAGGCGGTAGTGAGGTGGGGGTTGGTCTATGCCCCCACGTGCCTGGTGACAGGACGAGGGGGAATGGGCTAAAATTGCACCAGGGGAGTTTTAGGTTGGATGTTAGGAAGAACTTCTTTACGGAAAGGGTTGTGAGGCACTGGAACGGGCTGCCCAGGGAAGCGGTTGAGTCACCATCCCCGGAGGTCTTTAAGAGACGTTTCGATGTAGCGCTCAGTGCTATGGTGTAGCGGAGGGCTTGTTAGTGTTAGGTCAGAGGTTGGACTCGGTGATCTGGGAGGGCTCTTCCAACCGAGGCGGCTCTGGGATTCTGGAAGGACGGGCCGCTGACACGTGGCAGGGGGACGCGCAGGGACCCGCAGCCGACGGGGACCCGGGCTGGGCA